>NC_083563.1:18503128-18808453 GCF_019925205.1 Metopolophium dirhodum | reverse complement strand
ACGAACTAAATTTGTGTTTGAGAGAGGTCAATTTAAAATAAACAAAAGTAGTTCTTTAAAACTAAGTTTTATCACAAAGGGAAAGTTTTTATAAAAGGTTCGTATACTCTTTTATAAATACTCTATTCACGTATAGAAATAATACATTTTATGCAGTTAATTTGTAGAGTTTAGTTGCTTATAAATAGTTATTACTTAGGTAAAAGGAAAATTAGTTATTTGACTTTATAAACAAACATTTTACAGATTAAAATTAAAGTTTCGCAGTTACGGACCTTAACTACGTCTTAACACTATATTATTTCTCAACATACGCTTCTATCGATGTCTTTACTCTTGGGATTTGTTTTAATCGTAAGGCCACAATCTACGGTTATCTCCCTGAAACATAAACTATAGGTACACACTTGGTGGTTCCTATATGTATTATAATATCAACTTTCTCAATTATGATAATATTATCTAAACATCCAATTTTGATACATCAATATTGTTTTATAAATATATTGTTACATATTTATCACAAATCATTTATACTTATAAATGTTATAAATTATAATGTATTATGATTTAATATTCTAGGTCCTAGATATAATTTATATCACAGCATAATGATTTCTGTTTGGCTGGTTTAGAGTTTTATTTTTTAGTACATCGTGAGCCAAGAACTCAAGTAAATAATATCATGATCCGATGAAAATTTTAAACATAATAAAGCCAGTTTATTATTGTACCATTCGAATATTCGATTCATGTCGTAACAATTATTGTACAAAAAAAACCATATTCTCCCTAAATGACCATATATTTGAATTACTCGAAGACGGGAGTGTTTATAATTACTTGCTTTTGAATATTGATATTTATGTTTCATCGAGCGTGTCGTTTAATATACTCCGATTTATAAATGTTTCGGTTGAGGGCCGGATCGATGGTGGCCAGTGGGACAGCGTGTTGGGGCTTTACTGGGTCGCAGGGTGGATGTAATTCGAAAAGATTTCCCTGGATTTGTCAAGACGCTTCATTTAGAAAACAATTTTCCACAAAATTAAAATGGAGTTTAAAATACAATCACCCGTTTTGGAGATATTCAACCGTTTACAAAGTGTTTTATGAGATTTCATAGTGCATCCGGAGACATTTAATTATTATTTATATTAAAATATAACTACATTTTGTATGAATAAAACTTTGTTGATATATTAATTAAAGATTTAGTGCTCAAATTATTCGTATAGATAATTGTTAATAAATATATATAATTATTAAATAAGTGCGATTAGGTTTATAATACCTATGTGTTAATTTTTAAAAGTACGTTGTTTAGCATTCTCATTTATCATAATACATAAATTGTAAAAAGCAAGTTATCCAAAAAATCGCACTTTCTATTTCATTTTCAAAATTATATTAGTTTGTTATTTATTGTAAATTATTTTTAAAATTATTATTTGAATATATTACGTTTTACCTATAATATTTCAATGTTAATGCCTACTCTAAAATAGTCTTAAATACATTCAATTCATTTTAATTATAATTATTTTATATCGGGTTGCATGAACAACTACTAAACATATTTTAATGAATCAATAGTGAGTTAATAGTCCCTTAAACATAATTTAGCGACCCATGATTAGTCCATTAAATTTAAGTTATCATACAATTGAACTGATTCAGATTATACATTTCAAAACTATAAAGAAACAATGAATAACAGTTATTTTCATTTATAATTGTTAATAAGGGGGACGGAGTGGCTGAGTGGACTAAGGCGTCGGCTGCGACGCAGCCGAGCCGAGTTCGATACCTCGGTCGCGGGCGGCATTTTTCTTCGGGTAAGTCACGGTGTCCGGAGAACAAGTGCCACCATCTCCCACCCGGGCATAGCAGATACCTACGGGTGCCCAAATCAAAAATTCTGCCAAAATAAACACACGAGTAAAGAAATCAACAGTACCCTCCCCTACAGTACCACAGGCTAATGACCCAGTAGTCGAAGCCTTAACCCTAATAAAATAAAAAAAAAAAATAGTTAATAACTAGAACAATAAAAACTTTTTACTCAATCACATACCTAATAATGATATTATATTATTACATGATAATAATAAACTATAGTTTAATTAATGGTAAAATAATGGTTATTGTTTTAAGTTTAAATGATGTTATATATCAATATAAATACCAAATTTTATTTTGTTAAATACAGGGTAGCTCACGGGAAGATGGTCAAATATAAATAATCATAATTTAAGTCATTTAAAACTTATAATTATTTTATTATTATTATGTAATATATTATCTTCCTCGTTATATTTTAATAGTATAAAATAAAATATCTTCTTAAACATATAAAATATATGAACGTATCCATATTTAATAGAATGCTACCCTTACAATTAATGTATGACATCGCAAGTGAACGAAAATTTGCCATGTTGTACATATGTAAGACTGAGACAACAATGGGTAGCGTCCTCTTAACCAATGAATTAATTTTTAGTGTTTCTACAATTAATATTAACAAAATCGATCAAATTGATTTTTACACATCAGTAAAATATTATTAACTTTTGATTATAATGTATTTAAGTTACATAATTGATTTTAATATAATATTTTTCTATGTGACCCCGTTAACCATTGAAAATGTAATATTCATTTATTTTCATTAACATACAGATACCTACCTCTGATAGCAAATATTTAATAATCATATAAAAAGTAACACTTTCGATAGCCTAAAATAATTTTATGAATTCCTTATATGAATATCAGAACGATTTAATATCCTTGGGCATTGTACAGATATCATTTCAAAATAATGGCGTACTATTTTTATTTTAGAATGGCAAATGCCCACAGTAGTGAATAGTCGTGTATCCCCGTGGGTGTAATTCTAGATTTTGCAACGAGTAAACATTCTTACTAGTAGATCACATTTCAAATGGTCATTTCGATGAATGGTATGGAAGTTATTCGAGATTTATCCAATTCTAAGAACATAAAAACACAAGCAAACAATTGACCATATGAACTTATGGACATATGAACTTATCATGGTTTGAAACCATATTATTATATTATAATTTTCATTGCGTTGCAGTGTTTTTTTTATAACAACTTATAAATTTGTTTTTAAGGTAAATTATATGGGATATCTCAATAGGCGCAGCATACACATTGTTTTATAATCACAAAGCATACGTGAATTCGTGAGCTTAATTTAAATTTAAATTATTGATTCCATACATATATTTATCATCAAAGGTTTTCAAAAGCGGTCTTTATTTTTATTTCTTACAAAATATTCTTATACCTATTACGAATTTTGAGACATGTTATGCTCAATGACACTTCAAAATGATATAACAACAGAAGCAAATATTAAAAAATATTGTTTACAATAAATCGTAAGAAAAAATTATTTATCTGTTAGTCGATTTATACTTAAATTTTTAGGGAGAAATTTTTTGAGATTTAAAAATTAATTTTTATTTTTTAACAGAACTTACTTCTTTACTTTAGACATGTAGTTATAACCCCATATCAAAAAAGCAATAACTATATTATAAACAGTGGAAAATACGAAATTAAAATACGTTAACGTGTGCTTTAAATATTGACAAAGCGAACAAAATCGATTTATTTGTGTAAATTGAAGAATATTCGTAGACAATGTTGTAGATGTTTAATGTATATACCTATATATCATCAACATGTGTACATTTATTTTAGTAAATGGGTGTTTCAACAACCAACAGAGTTGTTATCTTCAGTACTAAACAAAGATTTATAGTGTCTAATGCATGTAGAATGTACATTGTACATTTCCTCGTACAAAAACATTAGATTCCACCTATCGATTGGCCAAATTATACGGTTGCGTTTATAATAATTATTTTACGTTTATACAGTTTTACAATTAGCTATATTTAAATATTATTTGGTATACTTATTTGTAATGTACTTAAACATCACGATTCAATAAATAATTATTATCACACATGTACCTATATTACCTACTTTATAGTTGGGTACTTGGTATAGTTGTCCCAGAATCTCGTGACGTGCTTCATTAAGGATATTAAATTCAGAAATAATATTATATCGTTCAAAAACGCCGAAACGTATAATTTTATTCGACAAATGTATTATATGATAGCTATAGAGCCGCAGAGTTTTTATGTTTTAATATTGTTATAAGTACATATTTACGTAATAATCATTGGCATTACCGTAGGTAATGAAAATTAATTTTACAAAACAAAATTACGAATTAAGGCGTTTTATGCATTTTATTTAATGAACAAAAATATAAATTTTTTACTATTATATACTTATGATTATTGACGATTTTGAGTACCTATTATGAAACATATAAAATATTAATATTGGAATAAATTATATTATTTTTTTTAAATATCTTTGGCGCTTGTGTTATATATTAGGTATAATTTTATATAGTCGCTTATGACGTCCTAATAATTTTGACTCAAATGATTTTTTATATCTTTGAAGCTTATGTCATATTATAGCCTACTTTTTAACGGTCGTGTCACAGCAACGTATTCAATTCATGGTTGTCGTTACTGCACTGAGGCCTAAGCCAACCCTACACCCCCCCCCTCCCCATGGTTAAACCTGTATAATATTATCATGATATAATATACATCATAATGATGTGTTTAAAATATGTATGATGCTCTTTATACTAGGACAGGGTTCAGGGCCTTAATATTAAAAGTTATATTACTCGGGAAAATGATTCAAAAACATCTCAAATACTTTTTTTTAAGTTTATATAGAAATATGGTCTCAAAACTATTTAAAAATGTATGAGCAGTACTTAAAATAATTATTTTTTAAAAATGTATTTAAATATTTTTTCAACGCTAACTTTTAATCTGTTTATCATATTAAATATTAGTGTAACGAAATTCTGGTTAGTTGCTAAGTACATACACTCAACATGTATAAAAGATCAGTTTACAAATAAAATAAATGGTTAATACTTAGGTTATAAATACCATTTTATCCTACCTACATTATTGCTTATATTTATTCAAATATTTTAGATTATACATTTTATTTTTAAACTAATTTAATATGATAGTATACATTTTTTATACTTTATATGAAATCTATAAGATATAATATTATAATTTTTGGAGCCCATGCTATTTTTATTTTCTTAAAAGAAAAAAATCAATTTTTGTAAACCGTTGAATATTATTTGAAACTACTGCTGTGTATTACGATCACTTTTTGGCATTTTTAACGTTACCACGATATTATAAGAAATTTAAAAAAGTACCTATATATACCTACTTTGTAAATATCAAGTTATGTTTTAAAATAACTCATTTAATTATAATATTTTATAATCCACGGTAAAAATATTTAGTTTATATACAGAATTGAAAGTTTGCTTGTATACTTTGGATTATAATTTCATGAAACCGGTAGGCGACCTTTCTTAAAACGACTGTTTGATATTAAAATGTCGTTATAAAATAAAAATAAATATATATTATTACGGCGCTGAGGTTGGTGACTTCTTATACATGCCTGTCTATTTAGTTTGTCTAATAGTACTTTCTAAAATAATCTACCCGACCATATTATTAGAACATTTGTAAGACCTTATAAGAAGATTAGATGAGTTGCCCACAATCTAATGTTATTTAGTTCTTGTGTGATTAACTAATAATAACTGTCTCGTTTTTTCACGTTTTGTTTTATCGAAGAATATACGCCATGACGTCATATTATATTATTAATATCATATTTTCTGTGTATTTGTGATATTTGAATTGACAGTCATCCCAAAATAATAATTATAATAAATATATTATATTATATCTAATAATATAAATTAAGTGGCAATAATAATATTGAATGACAAATATACATTATGTGCCTAAATACAATTCGTGACACAATAAAAATCAATATAGTCGTCAAAACTTTGATTTGCTCTAACAGAGCTCTGGAGAAAAAGATGTGGAAGTTTAGTTGTTATTGTTGAACTAAACGTGAGATAAGTTTATTTATTTTGTGTAGACGTATATTAAAACCAATCATTGAAAGTAATTCAAGAGAATCAAAAATTCCATTTAATAAACCATACAAAAACATTTAATATTATTAATATCTTACCTAACATTCCCGCTTACATCACATACCGACATTCATTGTTGAATTATTAGAAGAAAAAAGAATAGCAGGAAATATAATAATTATTTGTGAGTTACAGCGTTAGGATGGTTCAAATTTTACATTATAGACAAGAAGCGATTTGTAAGAATGGCTGGGGTATCATCCTATTTATCTTGCGTGATTGAAATTCCGTCAGGCGTCCCTCAAGGGGGGCCCCTGAGTCCTCAACTAACCTCTTTTTATTAATTCTCTCTGTCCCAACACCTTAGCAGGGCCAAGTTTCTTCTCTTTGCTGATGACATCAAACTATTTTTGAAAGTTGACTCTGCGGCTGTCCAGGCTGTTCTGCAGAGTGAGCCTAATCTATTTTTTATCTGGGTAGATCGTCTTGGAACCATACTAAATTTTGACAAATGCCACTCAATTACCTTCACTAATTAATCACGTTAACCCACAAATAAAACATATTTCATCAATGTCTTGTCACTTACACTAGTATCTCAAATTAAAGACTTCGTTATCCTTTGTACGTCTTCTCTTTCATTTGATCACCATATTGACTTTGTAGTAGCACGAGCTCTCAAAGTTCTCGGATTTATCAAACTCAAAACTAAACATTTCGCCTTGGTGAATTGTCTTCGTTCTATCTACTTTGCATTAGTACGATCAATTCTTGAGTATGTGGTCGTAGTGTTGCACCCATACCTAGTAAAATATAAGCTACAGCAGGTGCAGAATCGCTTCCTAACTTACTTAGCGTTCGTGAGTAAAACTGTTGTGTCTTCCCACGACTATGTATGTCTGCGTAATATGTTTAACATCCCATCTCTTTCATCTCACCGTGCCAATATAGATGAACACTTTATAGTTTCCCTTCTAAATGGTACCTTTACTTGCTGGAATTTCATTCAAAGTATCTACTTGTGGAATACGTAATCTACTCCAGTTTTATATCCCGCACCACTCTACTGTCTATGGTTCTAATTGTTCTCTTCACAGAATGCTCCGAGTTACTAATCTAAATGTGCCTTAGTAACTAAGGCTTAGTTGTTTTAGCTACGTTCACTGACTACTTGTATCACTTGTATGATTTTTCTTATTGTTATACTATGTATGATATCGTTCTTTTGCTATTGTTATTATGACTTTATTATGACTGTCTCCAAACATGTATCCTTGTTAATTGGGCATAAAATATAAATAAATAAATAGTTTTGTATAATATTGTTGGTGACTTATCTCTTTCGCTATATTCGACGCAGAACAGTTTTTTGTAGTGGAATTTTAAACTTTTAAAGTAACATTAAGGCAAATATCATATTTGATAATTGATTCAGAGTTAATATGGCCAACCAATAAAAAAAATTCAAGATTGTCGTTTTTGGTAGTTATTCCTGCCTGATATTAAAAAATTTCCCTAAAATGATTGAACTACCAAACATTATTTCTTAAAAAAATATATAAACGCCAACAGATTGTTTGTAAATTTTTAAATTTTACATCTTATATTAATGTAGTTAAGTTATGGTTAACCTTATCTTCTGTTTAATAATTTTAGTTTTCAAAATTACAAATAAAACATAATAATTTTTACTACCTTTCAAAGATAAAATATTTTTTCATTTATATTTTGTTGATGTCTACTGGAACATTGAAGGGTATTTAATTAAAATGTCAGAATGTGTTGTTTTATTTTCAAATAATGTTGTATACAATATACATTTTAAACAACGTAACAACTCTTAAAATCAATTACCTATTCATATTTTTTATATTTATATTAAGTTTGATCAAATTTGTGTCTATATAATATCTTCATTAAATATTATTATTTTTCCATCTTTAAATTTTTACAATAATTATAGAGTACTTCATAATTAAAGTATCGGTTATTTCTACTCTTCTATTTTATTTTTTTTATTATTCATTGTTTGCACTTTAGATTTTAGTTACAAAATATATTTTAATTAAAAATACATTATAATACTAATAAAAAAAATATTATTATTATTCCTGTTAATCCAAACGTAGGCTAGACAATGGCTGAACTGTTTTGTCAGTATCAGTAGTGTTTTTTTTTACTATAAATAATGATTCTTTCATTACTTAATCGTATATATATTATTTACTAGACATTTATTTGTCAATCGTGGTTCTCTTCTAACTTTTTAAATTTGCAATAAAGTAATGTTTATACATATTGTTTAAATATATATATATATATATATATATATTTAAACATTTACCATGTTTTTGTCTAAATAATGCTTATTATAAAATTACATTCTATGATATTTTTAAATGTCAAATAGGTAGTTATGGATATATGTACTAGGTATCGTCAGCCAAAATTTTTTTATTAACTGGCTGGCACAGCAATGCTTTGCTATTGCTAGGTTTTTGTGATTGTTCAGCTCCTTTTGGGTGTAAGTGTGTAACACACTGTGGAAGCGATGTATTTTTAAGTGTAAATTATATTATATTTTGATTTATAGCCATCCCGACCTTCGCTGTCCGTGAGATTCGCTTGTGATTATGCGAGCAGTATATTATCAGGTAGGGAATCAACCTACGGTACGTAAGTGTATAGTTTAACTCTATAGTATTAAAGTTATATGCAATAAATTAATAATAAATCCTAATTAAACCAAACTAAAACCCGATTAATAAAAAAAAGTCAAACATTTGTATGTATCGCCGAAGTATAAAATTAAATGTATGGCAAGGATCTCCGAGAACCACCCACCTCACACCAACATCACAAAACCCACTTAGAAAATTTGAAACCTGTCACAAACAATTTGCCACCCACTTTTATTTTATTGTTTTATTTTTGATTAGATTTCTCTTCTTTTTTTCAACCAATGCGTATGTAATAATATTAAAGTTATGTTTAATTACCTGCAACGATAGTACAAAATACAAAAATATAAACAAAATGCAATCTTTTATATTATATTATAATATTATGTATACAATATTAATTATTTATTTATTCTCCTATGGACTCACCCCCAGCCAAATGTGTATATGTATGGCAGCTGCCATATATAAACATGAACTAGCCAATAGATAAAGAAGAAGAAAAATAAAAAAGTAAAAATAAGAAAAAAACAATGCAAAATATTGTTCTACTGAAACCGTGGTTCAAACTCGAGACATTCTGTACTACAATCTCAAAATCCCTGTTTGAGAACCTCCCTGGGCTGGACCTTTTATTTACCATTTTTCGTGACGAAATGTAGCCAATCTTCTTCCCCAATGTCTAATCTATCTCTGTACCAAATTTCATCGCAATCGGATGAACGGTTTAGGAATGCATAAAGGACATAGGTAGAAATAATTGTTGTGTTTTAAAGATATAGATTAATAAATTATCTTGAATTATTTATATTATGATATACGTAGTAGGTAGATGGAAATTAAAGTGCTATAAAATTATTTAAATAACATATTAAGTTATGGTTATTTTTGAAAATAAAATCTCTTAGATATTATAGATTTAATATAGGAATTACTAAAGAATAAAGATGATATTATATGTCGATTGAACGCGGATAATTGTATTATACTTAATGTTAATGGACTATCCGTTAAATGCATCTTAATAAATAATATTTATATTAGTATAAAAAAAAGTTTTATAAAGAGTAAACATTATTTGAATAGATTTATTTCAAAGAACTAAAATAGATTTTTAAGCGTGCTTATATACATTTCATAAAAATAATCTTTTATGCTCCTATATTATATCGATGCCAGTGAATTTTAAATAAGTACTAAATAGTAGAATGAAGTAAATATACACCGTTTATGATAATATAGCTAAATATTATATAAAATTTATTATATTAAATTCAATTCAATTGAGCACCTACCTATACATTAGAATTTTTTTGCTTACAGTATGGCGCAATTTCAGTTTTTGACTTGGAGGGACTATACATTTTTAAATGGAATAGACCTGTATAATCCCACACTGCTTCGGATACCTATACGGCTATATTCAACTATTTATAGAAGTATACAACATCGTGACTAAAGTCTAGACAAAATATTGAAATATTGCTAAATGTATCGTAGTTCGTAATTATTATATGTACCTATTGTGTGTAGTAGTTCCGATATAATATACTATGGAAAACACGTCAATAATGAATTGTTTTTTAAACTTTATGCAATTTTTTCTTCAAACCGCGTTTACTATAGATTAGCTAGAAAATTAACGGGTGATTTAATACTTTAACAATAGGTAATATACATTTTTGGAGGAGTTAGGCCTCTCCAGGCCCACCCCCCCCCCCCTGCTCTAGATACATATTATTATCATATACTTGATTCTATATATAACTATACACTGGTACACAAAGTAGTGAACGCATTTTGTATTTATGTAGACTTTAGAAATCCAGAAAAATAGATAAATGTATTTATAGCTATTTAAAAAAAAAAAGTCATTAAACTTTTGCAATACATAAATGTGTTATCCATCGCATATTATAACACGTAACTACCATTAATAAATACAATTATTAATGAAATATATTGAATACAAACATTATTACCTTGTAACCGATGTATGTGAGAAGAAGTGATTCGCATAGGGCGAAAACCGCCAGTCCGCACTGTATCACCCACAGCTCTAACGGTCGTTTTACCCATTGAATCGCATCCCAATTGATAATGGGTCTCGCTTGGAATGCCTCGTCCGTCAAATTTCGGCTCCATAGGAATTCGGTTTTGTTTCCCATTTTGCATCCATAACTGCGCATAATGTAAACGGGTGGGTTTAACAGTAGGTAGGCAATACAAGGCGTATACACAAGGCAACATTTTTTTTAAGAATGATGTACATGAATTTTCAATATATTGACCAAAATGTTACACTATAATTATACGACTTGCATATCATTTTAATTCAATTGACAAAACAAAAATATTATATACTTTATGCATGATTTAATATTTTCTTGCTTACCAAGTCGCGGACGTGGGATCTTGATCGAGTACGACGCGGACGATATATAAAACACATGTTAGTAGTTTGAAAAATAAATTTGCGATACGAATACGAAGACCTATAACAAAAAAAAAACATAGGTGAATATTTATTCCTGTAAATTTCAATATTTTGGAGGGAAAAAATGAATTAAAAATCTTATTAAAATCCATGATAAACGTATAACACCTATGAGATAATTGAAACATATCAATGTTATATGACGTATAATATAGGTAGGTAACTAAATGTTGTAATTTTAAATATTGAAATAATGACAAAGACAATAATAATTACTATGTACGAAAGCCGAAAGGCATATGAAAATGAATAAATCATATTCAGGGAAGAAAACTTACTACATAGACTGTAAATTGCATCAAGATTTAAGACTTAAATAATATTTGTTTTAACGATATTTTCAATAAAACTAGAGTAACCTTGAATGGAAATAAAAAGAAAATTAGTTCAAAACTTTTGAACATATTATATGTATAAGTATATTATAAAGTACATATAATACGAAATAAGTCCATGCAAATAATTATTCTATGTTTTTATATTTATTTTTAAAATAATAAATAACTTGGTCTATGACATAATAATGTGTATACACGTTAATTATTTTAACAGAGTACACTTATAATTGCGAATTGTATTAACATTTTTTAATTTTTTTTTTTTTTTTTATTGATCTTGAGTCCGACAGCTGAGGCCATTAGCTATTTTTAGTTTTTACTGTAGGTTATTAAGTCGGTAGGGGGAGGAACACGTATGTGTTTAGTTTGGCAGAATTTTTGATTGGGCACCCGTAGGTATCTGCCATGCCCGGGCGAGGGATGGCGAAACTTGTTCTCCGGACACCGTGACTTGTCCGAAGAAAAATGCCGCCCATGGCCTAGGAATCGAACTCGGGTCGACTGCGTCGCAGCCGACGCCTTAGTCCGCTCGGCCACTCCATCACCCTTTTTAATATTTTATTTCTGGATACCTACGTGTAATCCTAATATGAGATTCCGAGCGTAGCGAATGAATGTATTGTATTTACAATTATGTGCTTTTTTTTCTATCATCAACATTTGGGGTGTTAAAAATTCTACAATTTTTGACATTATCATCTTTTTTGGTAGAAAAGTGAATGTAGTTGGTGCAATTGGGAGGCCAGAACTAAAAATTCCCAGTAGTTTTTGAAAGCACCGAGAAAGAACAATAAAAAAAATGAAGGAATAACGAGAATTTTTACACAAAACCATTTTTTGACAAAATGTGTATTATTTTTTTTGATATATTATTTCAAAATCTAATAACCGGAGACTCTTGAAATGTTCTCCAATTATTTATATTAGCATTTTACATTTATGGTAATATTTTCGAGATATTATACCTCTTTCTGAGCTATTTATAGCCTTCAGAAATTTTTCAAATCTTGTAAATTGTTTTAAAATTATTCTCGATAAAAACTTTTCACTAATAAAAAAGCTTGACAATTTAATGCAAGGGTTCACATAAGTTTCTTTAATAGTAGTTAAAAATATTAAAGGTACATATACTATACACACGATTATTTTTTATATGCATTTAAAGTTAAAATGTTGACAAAATTTATCAAAATCCTGAAAATCTGCAAATTATTTTTCCGTTAGACATTCATAAAGCTTTATATAGCTTATATTAGAAATTTGAATTGAAGATTCTTCAGACAGTATTATAAATTTTTTTATGAATATTTAGTTTTTTGTACTGTACAGCATAGCGGTACCCACTTGTCCACATTGCCTTTATTTTTGTTGTCTCGTATCGTGTAGAAACCACTATAAATAAACTTTTGATTTTTAAATAGGACCGTTATTTTACATTTTTGTATCTAAAAAAATGGTTTTGCACGAGTATAAATATTAAATATCATATTATGTTGAAAAAGTCTTGTTTTTTTTGTATTAATAAGCTTTTGTAGTTCAGATGCATGAAGTAGCGTGCCACACATTTTGAGAGTACCCATTGCAATATTACACCTCTTGTATAAATTTTTATAATATAGGCTATATTACTAATAAATAAAAATAAATTTTTCCACTTTCGTTATTTATGTATCAATGTGTTTAAAGAAGTATTCTGCTTCAGATCATCAACCTAAAGTTATACGTAGCAAATCAAAAGTTGTTATTTGGGATCACCAACAAACATATGGGTGTAAAAACATTAGAGGTGTGAAAACATTAAAACAATATGGGTTATAACATGCAATTTTAGAACAACTATTACCCGTATCTTATATATTTTTTTTTTTTTTTAAGAAAATACACAAAATTAATGCTTTTTGAAACAATGAAAGTTGTTAATTGTTGAAGGACCAAGTGGCAAGCTGTATGTATTATATTAATACATTATACAATAATACATAGTACATAATATATATTATATAAGTTAAAAGTTGCACAACAATATGCGATCACCATTATTTTAATGTGAACTTAACAGATTTATAAGGTTTTTTGTAATTGTAATACTAACTATAGACATTTTTTCTCTATAGGTAGGTACGATACAAAATGATAACCTAAATAGGTATTTTATGTTCAATTGAAAATGCTACACAATCGATTTAAAAAAAAATGTATAAAAACTAATTATTGGTTCTTTAAAAAGAAAAAGAATCATTGTGTGGAAAATGCGTTTTTGCATAACCTGAGGTAAAAAAAAAATATATCTATTGTTATCAAAGAATTATTCTTTAAATATTTTCTTTTAAAACAGTCTACGATTTTTTTTATCACAACTTTTGTTTTAGAATTTCCGAAATAGTTATACATAAGTTAAATAACAAAGTAGTTCACATCAATATTTTATATTTGTTTTCAAATATTTTCTTTTATTGAATACTTACTTGAGCGTTGGTTTTTAATAAAATATATTTGTAAACGTTCTTTGAAGGTATTTTCGTTAACGTAATATTCCACTCGTACCCTATAAAAAAATAAAGTTATTATTAAGTAATTCAATTATTAATGAATTTTTATTTCTGTACAATTATACAGTAAATATTTGATTTATAAGAAAAATATATTCATATATTTGCTTTTTTTTTAAATGGCTTTGTAAAATTAAATGTATTATACATATTATAATAATAATATCGTACTATACTATTAGAGTTCTTGATGAAACAAAAAATATACATTTTTTTGTACCAATAGACAATTTGTATAATTTATAAATTTACCAACATAATTCTAAGTGACAACTGACAATACTTTTTTCAAGTGTTATTTTACTAAATCGTTTTTATTTGAATTAAAAATCGAATTAAAATAAAGTAAAAATAGTATTTACAAAAACTTTAATACTTATCGATACACACAATAGTGTACATTGGTAAAACTTATAAGAATTATTATTTTTTTTTTAAATTGTATAATTTTGTATTTTACGATGTAGAAAATAAAATGTTATGAAACTAAAATACTGGTTTTACATTTTTCAGATATGGAAAAATTATATACTAAGAAACAAAATTACATATTCAACAAACGATCACATGTTTACTTGTGTACTTTGTGTAAACAATTATATAAAAGATAAAAATATTTAAACGGTAGGTTTTTAAAATATTATAATATTATGTACTTAGATAAAACCAATTACTTACACTTGATTTAAAATAAGTATTATTTTTCGAATATCTTCCAAAACGGTTACACTAATGTTCAAATCTACAAGTTATAATTATTAAGTATTAGGGTTACTACCTAGGTATTAAGTATTATTTGAATAACTATGGTTTCGCGTGCACTGAATAAATTATATTTTATTATTGCTTTCTCGATTTACCAAACGTATACTTCTTATTCGTTTAAACTCAAAAGTTTATAGACATTGTCAACATATAAAAAATCTCATATAAACAGTTTTCAAATAAAATATATGAGTATCCGGTGGTCTTTTTTTATTTTATTGCAATGTTCCCAAATACGTAGCATGCATTGTAAAATACGATACATACATATAAATACAGGTTTATATATATATTATGTGAAATCATTGATCAGGGGGTCTCTTGCCAGTCCTGGCCCACAAATTAATGTTTTGAAAATATATTAGTTTTTATTGTTCTTATAATATATATTAACGACTAGAAACTATGCTTAAATGATTGCTACATTTTCAATTGCATTACCTATGTATCCTTATCAAAACATTTTTGTTCCTTGATGCCAAAGCGTATCACCGATTTGGCCCATTGTAAAAATGTTGGACTGTTTGAAATCTATTTGATTGATTATAAATATTATATACTAGTATTTATTATCAATGGTCATACGTAGAAACTAAATATACAAAATTTTAAACACATGATATTAGGTTCCCTATTTCAGTGAATATCTGAGCTATACAAACGTTTAGAAGAAAGGGTATCATTTTGTTGTAAAATGTTTAATACTGTACAGCTTTAATTGACTGTATTATAAGCTCACTAAATATTTTAAAAACCTTAGCGTAACGCAATCATTATTTTATAGAATTTTTTTTATAATTTTCTGCTTCAAACAGTTTGGAGGACATTTTGGATTAAAATTTGTTTTTGTTATTTTCTAAATACCTATTTAATAATTGTTTGCAGTGCAATTAAAGATTATTTAAAGTAAATTATATACAAAATTCACCATCAGTTGTTTTTGAAGAAAATGTAAACATAAGTTAAAGAAATGAGTGTTTTCAAAGAAAAAATGACAGGTTATGGATAAGCTAATGTATTATCTTAACCGAATTTCGAAAACAATGATTGATCATAGCTTTAAAATTTAAAGATACTCCGTGTAAACCAAACTTCTATACTTTTAACTGTATTCAACTTGTATTATATTTTTCTTCACGATTCAAACAACTAGAATTAGTTTATCTAAAGTGTATCAAAAAAGTTTGCAAGATAGACATGTAGTAGAATACTAAACGTTTCCAAATTTTCTTATGTTGTACCTATGTGTTTATATTTTATATTTAAAATTGTCTTATTGAATACGCCATAGTAAAATAGAATTTTACAATCTGGAATAATTGAGTCATATAATGCAACGAGTACTTACGTTGTTTTATAATAATAATTGTATTTAAGTATTTTAAAAATATAGATTTTCAATTCACACTATTTTGCTAATACAATAATAAAACAATAAATTTAAAAAATACGTTTCATATTGTATTGGGAATTGGAAATGATAAGTAAAAACATTGAGGAACCAAACTATGATTCTCAGAGGATCCCCGGCCCATCCGCATGTATTGTCACACTGTCTTTCGATTTCTACATCATTGTGAAATTTGCGTTAACCAGAAACAACGTTGTGTTAATATATTGGTTTAAATTAGATTGAATTGATTTATTATCAATCCATCCAAGCTTAAAGGTTAGACATCAGAAATATTAGTTCACATCGTTAGTTGTTTACGATATTTTAATTCCCAAGAAATGTATGAGTATAATAGGTACGTTAGAATATTACAATTTGAAAACGACCACAACTCGCTTGGAAACTAATATACCTTTGGTTCTGCTGAACGAAAATGTGCAGTTTACGTTTGTAAACTAAGAGAATCAACACTGGTGAATATTAAGCTTTAGAATGTTAATAATATAGGTACCTAATATAAATGGTACCCATAAATTTTCTGTTTCTGTGTTTATACTTTAATTTCTTTCGTTTTTGAAACTTCAATTTCTTATAAATGTTTGAAATAGTAATCTATTCATCTCCTAGTCTTAATGATTTGATTCAATACTTTTAACTTTTGATTTGATCAATTTCATTTTAATATCTTTCGTTGAAAATTAAACTAGCTGTGTATTAAATAAATAATTAGACACTTTACGCTTTACTGCTATTGGTAGCTATTATAATTTATATTACCCTTTGATATTATAGATTCATGTAATTAAATCATTTAGTTCTTAGAAATGTTGAATAATATTAGGTGTACATTACATTTTAACCATTCAATATCAACCATTTTCCTCTATTTATATTATATAAAGCAGTGAGTAAGTATTTTTTTGTCCGTAAAAAAATATAATTAATAAATATTATCATTGTAGTATAATGCATCAAAATTAACAAGCAGACTATAGTAGAATATCTGTTGACCCACCTAACTCGCACTTTTTATAATTGTTTTTATTTCATTTTTTAAACTCATTAATCTTACTCCATTGTATTTTTATATCTTTATTTAAAGATGTGTTAATTACAAATCATATTCAAATATTTTTAATTCACCTTTTGATCACTTTTTTTTATAACATGATGATCTTCGTTTGTGAGTTATTGTTAAATACTTGTTGTAATATCAAATATATCATACAAGTAACTACGCAGTAAAATACGTTTATTTGAATTTCGATAAATATTTTATAATATATTTCTTATATTATTATTTATTATACTATAAAAGTACTAGATTATTTAGTTCTTTAATGTCAAAAAAAAAATATAACTTACTTACATGAAGCACGTGTATGAGTACATACAAATAAATTATTTTGTAAAATCAGTAAGTTTTTTTTAAAGCTCACTACTAGTAATAGTTATTTCTATAGAAATAGGGGAATTTGACTTCATTATAATTTATAATTATACACCACTTCCAACCATAAGAATATTACACTGGGACATTATTGAGTTATGCAGTTATTTATTTATATTGTGTTTTTATTCTATAAACAACTTTTAACCATTGTTTTTGCTTGAATTATTTAAGATGTCTAGTTATCGTAGTTGTATGAACAATGATAATTAAAAAAAAATAAATAATCAAAATTTTAATAAGAACTTTGAAAAGACTATAGTTTGTATACCTACATTATTTTTCAGAATCAAAATATTCATTATTATTCATATTCCCCACTATTGGATGTTTGGTCAAGAGTTGGGAAAACTTTTTAAAATAAACCTTTTGCCCTTGGAAAACAATCAATTTGTATTGAAATAATATTTTATGTTCATAAACGTCATTTTACAGTAAGTATATTGTTTAAATAATTGTATGAAACAAAACAAAGGATAACTAAATGTTTTTGAGTAATCTAGTAGGTTCATAATATTTTTGTGCTACTAGTTAACATCATTATTACATTTGACGTTAAACAAATTTGAAGAAAGTTTTTGTTATATTTTTTAAATAGTTAAAATACTTACATATTTTAACCATGAACTTATTTTAAATATAATGTTTTAGATAATCATCAAAATTATTCGAAACTAGATACCTAAGTCACATTTATATAATATTGTTATTGCACTAAATAACCCAACCTAATCTACCTACCTTCCTAATATTTTTATACTTAATAGGTACAATTTGATATTAAAACAAAATAAAGCTACGAAAAAAGTCGAAAAGTTAAGTTTCGTTTTATATTACTGGAACATTTGAGTGTGATTTAAAAAAAAAAAAACATTAATATTCACGTGATATTTGACCGACAATAATGTGTCATGAAGGTGTACTCTTTCAAAAGGAAGGTTGTAAGTATACCCCTGGGCCGTGTATGTTTTATGTATGGTGATAAATACATAAATTGAGTTAGCTTATTTCGTTATTTTTATTATGCTTACATTTATTCTAAACACTTTCAACTTAAAAAATGACAGTGCACGGGAGATATCCGATTAAGAAATAAATTTAAATACAAATATTTTATAAAACCGTATGACTTATAATGTAAGCACTGATAAAAATTCTATGTAAATTCTGATAGATGTAAGACTGATTTTAGATTATGTTTAATTCATTAAAAGAATCAATAGAATCAGTAATATATTGATTCTTTTACCGATAGCTGCTTTTCAGTTGATAAAACATTATCAAACAGAGTGTACACATTAATTGAAGTATAAGAATATATATGCAAATACGATTTACCTTTTGCTACATACGTTCACGTTCAATCAATGTATTTTTATTTACTGTAAAAAAGTAGAAATAGTTGTATCAAATAAAGCATTATGTTATTTATTTCCCCTTCGTTCTTTAAAACATAACATTGGATATACAAGTAAATACGTAATATGGATTTAGTATATTGTTATATATTTCTGTAATATACGACAATAATGTGATACGCATGTTAGAACGCTATCTACCACGGTACATTTAGCTAATTATTATATGAATCAAATAACAAAATAATATGTTTCTACAGAAAAAAAAATAAACAATTCCAATATGTATATTATATATTATATTATAATATGTACCTATTCCTCTGACTTCGCTGTATTAAACCATAGCGTTATTTGTATTAAACACACGCAAATAAGTATCAATTTGATTTACTAAAATAGAAGTTTTCATAAATTTATTATAACACGACATTTAAATAACGCAAAAGTCTGATGTTTTCAAAGCACTACGTCAATTTGAAATTTAAGTGCACATAATTACATAATACCGTAAACTATAACTGACAGTGTTGCGAGCGAATTATTTAATCGTTCATAGTTAATCGATAGAGCTTAACCTATTTCACATAAAACTAAATTATTGAATAATGCCTAATAATGATATTATATGCATAATATAATCATAATATGCTAATGTGTCGATTTATCAAATAATCTATTCTACAACAAAACACAAAATTAAAATAATCTGAATGGTTGGAGATCTTAAATCACTCAAGAGCTACAGCAATATCCTCAACAGAGTAATTTTATTAATATCGAATTTATAGCCTAGATTATTTGGGTTATTTTGTAAAATATTGATATAGGCATGGATATTAGTATTATCGCGGTTATGAAATGACATCAGCGTGTCAGCTATTATTATTTAATGGGCTATATTATAATATAGTTTGACTGTTTGGTATAACGACGATAGATATAATATATTGGCAATGGTAATTCACGGTTTCCGGACTTATCAGAAGTGTATACCTATATTAATATGCTAATTCAATATATATTATTCCGATGCTCGTATGGTGATTGTATTCTCACGATAGGTAATTTATTAAATTTTTTTCCCGTAGTTCATAGTTATGTGTACCTACGCTGTTATTTTAACATTATAAAGAGTTATATCTTATATTAAAAATATTGTAGCGTGTAGTGGGAACTTTTACATTTCAAACTTTTATCGATTCCTTCGTCACCACGCCCTTATAATATTAAAATAATAAAACTATCAAATTAGAAACACACTTTACTATGGAATTGGATGCTGAAAACCATTCGATTTTCGATTCGTAACTTCATCTAAGTCATTATAAAGATCATTAAAGATTAGGATAATTTAAACATCCAGACAATTCACGTTTGCATTGTGAAAAAATATGTTTACAAGGCAGGAACTTTTTTTTATAGGAACTGTATATATTATTATTCATCAATATATTATTTTATAATAATATACACATTATGCATAACGTTATAACTCATCAGTATTTAACTACCTATTATATTGTGTCATAGGAGTTTCTTATTTTTAAGAGAAATGCTCTATAATATAATATTATTGAAAATCTAAGTGGAACTGCGTTGGTTTTGCTGTGATGATTCTTTTCTTTTTTAATATCGATTCCTATCAATAAATATACAGTTTCTGGAAAAACGAGTAAGTACCTATGGAGTGTAATAATACACGTTGCAATTATCATAATTAATATTATATTAAAATAGATTTCAGTTAATTTTTATTTGATTTAAGTCTTACTGTTCGAGACATAAAAAATATTGTACCTATAGATAAACGCGGGTGTTAATTATATGCCTATGCGATGATCAATAAATATATAAATTAAAAAAAAAAACTATCATAATACAGTTACACTGTTTGAAACACTCTTCGCACCGGTGACACGCGCCTGACACAATGCCACTGTCCGGTCCACCGGGGTAAGGGATTCGTCGGCGACGATGATCGGACGCTGCGGAATCAGATCAATGTCGACAACCTCGTTTGCTATACCGTGGTTCAACAGGAATCGGAGTGCTCCTTGATACGTCGGTTGCAGTGTAGTCCGAAATATCTGTCGTATGCGAAGACGTCCACCCTCCGCAGCTGTAGCCGCCACCGACAAAATTCGGAAACGGATGTGGCGTTGTTCTCTGGTCATTTCCGTCCCGCTTTTGACGTTATCGTTTTGTTCTGACCACGTCGTGTACCTATCTAGCTACACGTCTATCAGGTCCGTTATTCACACGACGTCAGCTTAGGTGACCTAGCTCAACTCTTTTGCGGGCACACTGTCAATGTCTATCACTGTCCATCGCCGCAGGTGCAGGCGTGTCATGGCGCACCAATCGCGTGTTCACATCAGTCGCACAGGTGACGTTCACGGTGAAAACCGTATATAGGTAGGTAGGTACTATAGGTAGTTCACAAATTATTTTTCTTAGCATTCATCCACCGAACCATTATTTTCTCAATAAACATCAATGATACAGTCCTTATTCGTGAAATAATTTAATTTTTACCATACCCACGGCCACGGTTCAATATACAGCTGGATATACAGCGCACACAATAAACCTGCATTTTAACGAGCGCAAACACAACATGTTCGAGATTCTATAATTTCTATATAGGTACCTACCATTAAATTAATTGAAATCGATATTTTTACGACCGAAAGTTCAGTTATTCAGGAATTTTTTTTTCTGGAAAAATATAAGAATTTAATTTTTAAGAGCTTTTATTTAATTTCCATGTATATTACATTATATTTTAACAGCAAAATAATTATATGTACATTATATGAAAGAAAAAGTTTTATTTCGTTTATAAGTTATTATAGAACGCTAAATTTATTTTTGATATTCAATTTATATGAAATAAAAATATCAATGTATTATAATATGACCGATGACTGTGGAATATTGTTGTACTAAAATGATTTCATGTTTTTTTTAAATACATATTGATGAATTATTCATTTTGTAAACATAAATAAATATTTAGTTATGGAGTCTTTTGTGTAAATATTGTGTATTTTAACATCAAAATTTGATGAATGCGTGTTAATCGACACTCATCTAACATAAGCAAAGGAGAGTTTCAAACTAATTTCAAAAATGTGCTGATAGTGTTTCGATAATAATTGCCGAAGCTTAGTTGCCAGGCTCCAGAGAAATACTAAATGTAGTTTTTATGGTCAAACTACTCAAATCATTGATTTAAAATCTAATAATAAACTACATTTTGTTTAAAGTTGAAATATTTTAGGCAATACTCATTGAGTTTAAACCCTTTTTGTATACTCATATATTACATTAAAATATCAAAAGTTTTACATATGTATACAATTATATTACAATAAATAAATTAATAATATGCAAATATCAAAATATAAACAGTACCCACCTATAATATTAGATTACTGTTTTTAGTATTTTACAATAACTTATTGTGAAAACGATTGGACCGAAAACATACACAAAGGAATTCTCAGGACCTCGTTTTACTGGATAAATAATAATGTTTTACAAGGGTTCAGAGGAATTTATTTTATGAAATGCGTATTTTAACACAGCATGTCAATTGATTGTAAATTTGTACAGTAACAACCACCGCTTTCATATGAAAAATTTTAATTTATATAAATGTTCCATAAAACAATAATGAAGGGCATACCGACCGCCTACAACTCCGACCCCTTTGTAACTTACTGATTTATGTTATATACACAAATATATATGGAATATTATCCTTTGATTGGCATAGTGTTTTGTGAGAATTTTAACGTGCGACAAAATTTGAATAAAAACTTTTATATATTTAAAACCATTTTATTTTTTTAAAGTACACATCTACTTAACCGTGACTATTATGTGTACCTACCTACGTAAAATGTAAATTCGTGACCATAACAATTATTGTTAATTTGGTATACAAATTATTGATCAACCTATAATCTATATGGAAATCATAATCTAGCAGTCAATTAAATACTACTCCGTTAATTTATATACAATACACATACATATTTATTTTAATTAAATAACAATTATTCATATAACAAATGTACCAATTATATTTTCTCGACTTCACTTTGCTTCATATTCAGCCAATACAGGCAAGTTCTGTTAAAATTGCGCAATCTGAACTGATTTCTTCAAAAACTACATATATTTTTATCATTTGTAGATACCTAGGTATCCATGTATAGGATTCATATCCTTTTACATGAAACATACCATTTATGTTGTTCAACACAATATTATACTAAATTCTTTTACTTCCTAAACCTTTTAATTCTATTTTGTTTTTAAATATTGTTTAAAAATAGTTTTTAGAAACGGGAAACTATTTGTTTTATATTCAATATTTATCATATTTGTTTTGGTTTTAGGCTGTGAATATAGCTCAAATGTCAGTAAAAACTTCAAACAAATATTGTGTTTTAAATTTTAAAACTGTAATTTTTTTCCCTACAGTGTGTCGAGGATGCGATAATTGTCTAGTATATAGGTATGCAATAAAATATTTAAGTCACTATCTTGTAGTCCTATGTACCAATGCTTACGAATCGAGACAATAAGTAGGTACTTAACCTAACACCAATATTCTTAGATGTATTATTATGTGTTGATCTACATAATATACATCTATATGTATAAATTACGTTATGATATAATATATTGAACTGGTAAAGAGACTATACTTTACAATAATTAGTAATAAATAATGATGTCCTCTATTATTAGATTTTATTAGTACAAAAATGTTTTAACTACAAACGTATATTTGCATTAGATTGTTTACATATTTAATTTTTAAATAATTTAGATATTTTTTAGTGAGTTTATATTTATCTCACAGATGCCAATACGGTATTAAAATATTTTATTAGTTTTTAAGATGTTTATATTATAACGAAACGCATCAAATAACGAAAAATCCCACGGAACATATTTTGTTCTTCATTGCAACTTTACTGTTATTGCCTATTGGGATATGCCTCAAATACTGTGGTGGATAAACAGTGGGTGCGTAGGTGGTGACATAAATATTACTATTCAATTTAAACTTTGGTAATATAGACTTACTGTGATACATTATACACGATTCAAGACTATTGCAATAACAAAACAAATACACAATTGTTAAATGGCTTGAGATTAAAGTAGTGGTACTTTATATAAATGCGACAGTAAGATAAGTTTCGTTGAAGAATAAGTTAAACTGTTAAACATATTACCTATATCAAAAATAAATAAATCCAATGGAAGTCAAAAAACATAAATATTGAAATTGTATGTATAGAATAAAATATTGGATTTTTAAATGTATAACTATATAAAATACAAATTCAATAACAAATATGACTTAAATTCATTTAATATTATAATTGATGATAAAAATAATTAGTATTTAAAATTTAAAATTGAACATTCCACTAAGTCCATTTTTGCCAGATGTATTGCGATACATCTGCAGTGTCTTGTTTGAATTTCTAGTGGGAGTATAAAAATATAAATTTACTTATAAGTTTAATTTTGCTGTAAATTAATTTTATATGCGTTTTATTGTCATTCAGTATTTGTACAATCTACAAATAAAAATATAATAATAATAATAATAATATAATTATTATTATTAAT
Organism: Metopolophium dirhodum; assembly: GCF_019925205.1. Lineage (NCBI taxonomy): Eukaryota > Metazoa > Arthropoda > Insecta > Hemiptera > Aphididae > Metopolophium > Metopolophium dirhodum. The sequence goes on along the minus strand of NC_083563.1, from coordinate 18,783,691 downwards.
AATAATTATTGCAACGGGTAATATTAGTTCGATAAAAACCAGTGGCGAAAAAGAAAACGGTTTATGAGCGTACAATGTTCCTATTTTATATTTACGTAAATTTATTATAATATAACATTAGTACAGCAGTACTGTACTGTCGAAATCAAATTATACATCTTCAAATATATAGACAATAGCACTTAATGGTATAAACATATGAATAACGCACAGTAATGACTAGATGCTATATGTTTTCTTTGAGATCATATTAATTATTAAATGCCAACAAAGCCATAAATTAGTATGTCCATAATATTGTATTATACAAACAATTTACCTCCAGGAGTATTTTCTAAATGTAGTTTAATAGTACAAAACACTAGACACTATTTGCATGAAATCGGTAATGGTGATATCCAAAGCGAATAGCAATGAAAGTGTCAACGAATACAGACAGACACATATGAGTGTATGACATAATATTTTAAGGTTTATACTTTATAGTTTATATTGATATAATATGGGTTAGTTGATGTTCAATTTAAATTATCAGAGCTATAGTGATATGTTTTAGTTATACATTAGTATATTTTAAAGTATTATTATTTATTACCGTTTTGTTTAATATACAACTGGTTATTAGTACAGTATTTGATATTAATTTTTTTCACATATTTTTTTGAGTATCTTGGTTAATCTTTAGTATATAATATTATATTGACATGACATAAAAATAAAACTATTTATAACATATTGCGTTTTATATTTTATATTCTACTAATAAACAAAATTTTAATGCATATTATATAAATTTATAATACAGCTATAATATTGGTATATTAAATAATAGATAGATATTTTATTTTCTAGTGTTGGCATTCCAGTGTTTGACATGCTACACGCACACAATGTCTAATCCTCAAACAAATCAACAAACTGGAATAAGAATTTAACTTTGAACCCTTCTAACAAAGAGAGTTTATATAATTTATATACCTCGATGATAGAACAAAAATTGAAACACCGCTAAAATCAATAAAATCCAATTTCATAAAGTACTTTCTATAATAATGAATCAAAATAATAATGTGTTGAAATTATTTAAAAAACAATGTTCTAGTCACAATATGTTGCTTATATAATATTATGTTAATAATGTCATAATATTTATATACGAATAAAAAATATGTCATTGAATAGCATCACAAAAGTGTATTTTTTAAAAATATGTGGGTACCTATTTAATTTTAACTTCACGTGAAGAACATAATATAGCCAAAGATTAACCATTAATTTGATACTTGTGCGAAGCCTCCGGAACAGTGAATAGTAATTATATAAGTTATAATCACAGTGAACTGAATCAAGTGTCACCAGCTGCAACGCATATTGATTTTATCGTACGTGGTTAGTCGGTCTTGAAATTGAAGCAATTAGCAAAGGTAAACAATTTGTTTCGATAACTAAGGACTGGTATTATATTTTTCTTTGATAGTTTTTTGTATATAAAACGTATATTTGTTTAAAATGTTAATATTTAAAAATACTTATTGATTCCAATGTTTAAATCAGCTTTGTCAATATTACGAATGCAATTTTTTAATGTGCCTAATACTACACTATAGAATTATAAAATAAAATAAAATATATGCATAAACTATTAATAATATTGTAAACACTTTCATAGCAATCGTGCGGTAATAATTAATATTATTCTATTATCAATGGGATTTGGATTTCCATTCGAATATTGGTGCGCATCAGATAATATAATAGTGATTTTTTTTTTCTCTAACTACGGTTTTATTCTAGTCACAACGTTCCAAACCATAATATTCAGGTTAAAATAAAATGGGTTTTATGTAACCCTAATACCATAGCTCGCACATAGCCACGGGTGATCGGAAACCCTATGAAAGCGGTGGCGCTAGACGGAAATCAATTTCGACCGGCAAGCCGGTTTGAGAGGGTCCCGTTTTTCTTCTTCTCCGTTAACACTTATAGGAAAAACTATAACATCGTGACTTATTCGAAAAACTACGGAACATTGATTGCTTGAAGTAGATTAATAAAGCTCCAGGGTAATGGGATAACATCGTGACCATCTCTTGGGGGTGTGACATCCGTACGTATATGTTTCTGTATGTCACATTATACAAATCAGTTTCTGGCCACTCTCGACAGTGCAGATATTTTCAGTTGTTTAACCAATTTAAAAGGCCAGAGGACCTAAAGTCAAATATGCAAATAACACATTAAGCCAGGTAAAAATAATATTGCTACGTTGTTCGACCAAAAGTATGTGTTTTGTGTACATACAGTATATTTTCTGCTAATAACTATACTAATTATTTAGGTTAGTTCCCGGTCCAACTGGAGGGTGGATTTGGAAAATACAACCAAGAAATATCTTATTAATTGATAATTCAATTAGTTCCACCGGACGCTTTCGAACGAAAACATTATTTTTGTGTTATGATTTTAATTTCTCATATCATAATAATAATATAGTATTAAGCTGGTATATATGACTTATAACCTCAATATTCTAAACAGGAAAATAGTACTGGCAGTATACAATATATTGCAGTATGAATATTCAATTGTGTACCTAATCAAGATTTCAAACATGAATAATAATCATAGATTTTGCCTGTGCAGAGGGTCAATACTCACAAATCATAATATTATTATGATCCACTTTTACCACTCACAAAGTTTTAACTGTACCTATATAGACTAATATAATATTTGGGCGTTTTTATGGAAAAAAATTATAATTATTAATATTGTCCTAATATTTAATTCTTATTACCTATTAAGATTTAGGGCCGTATTCATAGTCGATGCTTAAGAATAAGTATTACTTAAGCTATACTTATGACTCAAATGAGATTCATAAACGAGACTTTGTCCAAAGAAAAGTAAAAGTATTACTTACATTAAGGTTGGTCGAGACCTACATTAAGCATTGCTTTTAGTTAATATCACAATTTTTTTTTTTTAATTATCAAAATTAGCTTATTCTTAACCATCGACTATGAATACGGCCCTTAAACTTTAAATTACGACTAGACGAATAATTGAATCAAATTTTGATACTTAAGAGTTGAGATTTCTGTTGGTTATTGGTTTAATGGTTTCCAGTTACCACATGACCATTCAATACAATAAATCAATCGAGAATATGTTCGATGGTGTGCATTTTAAATAAAATTGAACAATAACGGTAACAAAGTTCTTGCTGGAGAAGCAGCGAGTATTATCCCAACCTCTACCAAAGTCTGTACTCATATAATATGATACAAATGTATGACAATTGTGATTTATTTTACTAGAAAAATACATATTGTTTAACAAACCGTACCAATAATCTAAAATACGACACCTGTAATGTTATAATTTATTCCGTCGAATAATTTGATTTTAAACTTTTAGATTAAACATACTAATAGATCTGTCAAATGTTAATATTAGATACACCAGCTTTATGCAAGATAAACTTGTTAACATGTATTGCATGTATCAATATCAATTGGTAAGATACCAAAACTTATAAAGTAACAAAATATAATTTGAGGGAGAAGAAAATCATCTTTAAATTGATCAGCAGCCATAAATTCCATTAGATTTTGAATTAAAGCAAATCCCTATAGACGCACTAGATTAGTGAAATCTGGCGACGATCCATTCCACTAAGTTGTCAACGTCAAAGCACATTTCATTTCAGTTTAATTATAAGAATGTTATATTAGTCTGTTCTGTACAAAGTACACGCCGTGGAGTTCGAAAATACATGTGATCTGCCGCATTAGCCTATATATACTCGGTCAATACAATACGTTAAAAAAGATTAGTGTTCAGTTGGCTATTGGCCAAATCTAACATTAATTGTGTTTTTTTAGTAAATTACAAATGTTTTGTTTACCACCAAAGTTGTAGATTTATAATTACTTTTAATTGTTCCCTAAACTGTTAATTGTGGGAGAGAGAGAGAGAGAGAGAGAGAACCACATTTATTTTAAGAAAATAAATACTTCCAGTGTTAGGGGTGCCCTAATGACAGATAACCAAATACCGTTAGTGTTTGTTATGTATTATTATTGTAATAATCGTAAAAAGTTTTTTATTTTCTACATATTTTTATTATTTTTAAAATATCAACTAAAAACAGAATTATTACAAACAAGTTTTATTTAAATAAAGTTTGAGCTTTAAATATTTTCAGCAATAAAAAAACCAATTATAAATGGTGAATGTTTCAAATGTTGTCAAGTTCAAGAATATTGAAGATTATGCTCGTAAACCCTTATTTTTGAGTATTTTTTATGGGTATAAAATATATTTGATGCTATTTTACAATGTAGTTCGTATTATTTTTGTACCTATTTAAATAATGCATAGGTGCAATTCTAGTATGTCTCTAGCCTACCTATTTTTTTTTTTATTAAATTATTAGTATAAAACCTATAAAAGTTATAAACTTATAACATGCCTATAGGTTGATAAAACGTTTAACCTTGAAGAGTTAACTTGTGTCATACACATACAATTGCTTATCATAGTTTATAGTCGCATGCACTCGATCATTCTAACTGGATATATTATATTTTATTCACAGTTGTATCTACTAGTTTCTACTCGTTAATACATTTTATGTACATAAAAAAAAAAATAATAATATATTATATTGTTTGTTCAAATTTGTATATTATCATACTAATATTTTATGAAAAAAATATTGTTTCAAATTACTATTATAATATGCATGTTACTAATGAGTAATATTACTAGACTTTTTTTTTATTATTAATACCTATAGACGTATTGTAGCTGTGTAAGAATTACAATGCGTTGCCCTAGAATAAATGGAACCGAGATGGGCGACCGATAGTAACTATAATAAATAATAAGTAACTTTATTTCATACGTAGAACCAATTTCAAGCATACACGAATAATATCACATTTTGTATATAGATGATACACATGATATTATAATATGTACCTATCTACGTAATATTATATTATATGCCATTAATCATTATAGATCGTAGATATTTTTGTCATAATATTTGCAAACAGTTTGGTAGTTTTAATGAATGAGTATTTTGAAGTTAATAAAATATAAAAGATGCTACTAGGAATTGACAGTACCTATTATAGATAAGTAAATTTATAAGCTTTATTAAAGTTGAATAATCAAAAATAATACTTCATTACTCATTTATTCTCAATTGTTCAAATTTCACAATGTAATTATGTGAGTTATAGGTAGGTACAATAGGAGCCCAATATTAAGAAATTAAGATTGATAATTATAACTGGAAAATATAAAAATCACATTTAAACTGATTTTCCAGTTCACAATTCAACATTAACATTATGTTTAAATTTATCATAATAGATAAAAATCTATATAATTATAGGCAATTTATTGTATGTGTCAAAATTAAAGATATTCATAGTTCAGTTTCCTTTTGTTCAGACAAAAATAGACGAATTCTTACGGGAATTAAAATAATATACATTTGGAAAAATTTAACTGTAGTACCTACCTATCATCATGAATGCGCGCTTTACCCAATTATAGGTAAAACATAATTTTTAAATCGTACTGATGGACGCGGCTTAACAGATGATAGGTATTGTCAAAGTTAATTCGGGTTTTTCCCGAAAATCTCCTATCGCTCATCGCAAGTTCCAAAATCATATTCACGTCATACATAAATGTAAGTGTGTATTATAATTGTCATGACTGCACTTAATTAAAAAAAAATACTCCCCTCGTCGTAAATAATAATTAACGTTCCGAGTTACCAATCGAAATATTTGCGTACAACAAGACCACCGGCATCGAATTTTATAATGAAATTATATGCTTATTTATCACTCTTACAGCTTCAGTACCAATAATTAATTGATTCAGATAAATTATTAATGATAACGATACATTACAAATAAATCGATCCATATTGATACAAATCAAGTTATATATTTTACAAAAGCTGATATACAAATAGAGTATAATATATAATATATCAACACTAATTAGGTGCATTTAAATAATTGATCTTACAATGAAACATCGAATATACCATAACATAATTACTAATAATTAGTAATCACTAATTATTAGTGAATGAGTGATTAGATCCTTTAAACGAATAAAAAAGAGTACTACATTCGTATCACGTATGGTCTCATGGTGCTGTGTGTACATTCTAATATTGTAACAAACAATTTTTTATGGTATCTTCCTATATAATTTTTACTAACGTATTAAACACTTTGCGTTAAGTACACAAAAGGTATTATAAATTATTGGAAGAATGTTTGTACAATATTAAAGTATAATATTATGTACCTAACACAATATTATATTGAAAGTATAATTTCATTGAACTATTATTTACAGTTAGGTATTTAATTTTGATTTAAAAAACGACTTGTCAGTGACTAACATTAATAAGACTTATTTGATTCCCTTCAATCGTTACACTAAATATATGTCTTGCGTACATTGCATTTCCATTATTATATTATTATAACTCGAAAAATAGCTTTTATTTTTACATCTTTACATAATATATTTGGGATATCATACGATGTAGATATAAATATGTTCAACGTAAGCAAATCCCTTTAAATCAAACCCTAACAAGAGATTCTGCCCGATCCTTAGGTACTGAAAAATAGATAGTATTGGGAAAAATGTCCTAGATTTAAATAAATATGTTCAAATACTGTTTACGGGTCTGGAGTTGGTCATAAAGTAATCTGTTATTATTATTACTTATTTATTAGTTAATTGTTATTAAGCTTAAAATATCTTGTAGTGGATTACCACTAACACAATCTAACCTGTAGTGGTAGATCCAGTGCTCAATTTTTTTTTTCGGGAGAGGGGGATAATTTATAACATAAATAATACAATGAGTGCTATAATAGGTATACTGCTATTTAATAACGAAATTACAATTTAATAACTTCACTGAACTAAATACATACATTAACTATTAGATATAGGTACAATTTACCATAAAAGTAAAATAAATAAAACCAAAAAGGCCATACAAATATGAAACCCGCAACTATGGATTTTTGGGAGGAGGGGGAAATTGGCAGATGCCTTCTTTGCATTCTTGGTAGCCTGTGGATTAACTACAAGTTTTTTGAAGCATTTAAAATTGGTGCAAAATATGAAATAAGGTTTTATGGCATCTATGTAATTATATGTAAGTATTTACAAGCCAAGTTTTAAAATTTGCAAGTTTAACTTTACTCGATTTTCAACTTTCAAAGTTTTTAAGTTTAACCACCAAACAGTTGTTCTGTGCTATATAAAAGTTCTCACTTCTCTCTTATATTAATTCAATTTTTGCAATTTGTGAGACACTATTAGCTTTGAGGTAATTTTCTTTTTAAAAAACCATTCATTTTACAGTTTTAATAATCCACATTGTTATATATTGTTATTAAGATGTTTTATGAATCTTTAAAAAAAAATATTAATTAATTTGTCATGTTAAATAACATATAAGACGAATTTATTACATAATCCTTATAAATGTGGTACCCTACTAAGTACTTAAGTGCCTATTCGAATATATAAATTATGCAATATAGATTAGGTACACACAATGAATATTATGTTTTTTTTTAAATATCACTCAGTACTCAGAAAAATGTTTAATGACAACTATATACCAGCTACTTATTAGAAGGGCAAGGATTGAAATGCAAATTATATTTTTTTTCTGAACGTCTCCAAATAATGTTTTTCAAGGAAAAAATTTGGTTCATACGTCAAAAAACTTAAAAATAAAACTTTCATTTTAGCAGATTTTTAAAAAAATGTTTTCAATTTTAAAGCAGTTTTAATACTTTCACTACAATTTTCATATATTTTAAAGAAATATATAAAATTTAATAAAAATGTACCATAAACTACATCACTAAAATAAAAGGAATAAATAGGGGTTATTTATTTTGCTTCGTCGTATTATTTTTTTTTACTTATGTTTTTTCTAAGTACCAGACAAAAGTGGCAGTAGCTGCACAACGGTCTGACAAACCATATTTTCGTCACGTGCAAGTATATACAAGTGATATACAGATAGGTCATTTATTTACGACTTGCGACAATCATGATAACGTCAAATTACGAAAATTTAAATAATAATATAAACAGATTTTTGACCAATAATTTTTATTTAACATTAAGCTGAAAAAAATTGTTAAGGACTTTTTTAGGGCGCAAGTTTTATAATATTATTAGTGCATTAAGCAGTATTTTTTCAAAGTTATTATTCTTGTTTTTTTTGGACATTCAAATGGATGCCCTACTTATTAGTTACTAGATAATTATTATAAAGATAATAATATGGTATGATTTCAGACATTGTCTTTGATTCCATTAGGTAGGTGCAACAAGTTCCTTCATTATCTATTTACCCCAAATACCTTTGTCATGCGTAAATTATCTTTTGTCAAGGAAACAATCAAATGCACAAAATATTTGTTGATGGTATTTTTGATACTATTTGACGACGGTACAAATAATAATATAAATTGCGTAGTATAAATTAAGTTACATTTACTTAGTTTGTGGAAAGTACGAATTTTCTGTACATTTTGTATTTTATGTAAATAGCATTGTGGATGGTATTTATGAATTTATTTATAGATTTTAAATTTTTATAAAACATACAATTAGGTATTTCAATCTCTAGTACTTTATTATATAACATTTTAATCAAATAAATTAATAAATATATACTTATTTGTATACCGGATGATCAATTTACCGTAAGATCCTCATTATTTTAAAAACTTGTAAGGTATTTTTTTCTAAAAATTTTGTTTTATAATGACTTAAAGTTACGGAAGTAAAATATTTTCAAAAACGTTAATGTTTTCTCAAAGAATGGGTGTCTTACGTTCAATGGAACGTACCATAATATATGTATACATAAATGATAAATGTACCTATATTGATTAAGTTTATGTAATATTCTAACGTTAATCATAAAAACGTAATGTTTAAGTAAATATGTTTTAAAAAAAAAGATAACATGGTTCTTGGAAGTACATAAATGCCCATTTTGAGTATCTAAGCCTCCCCCCTCGAAAACCATCTATATTAATACGTATCATAAATATTGCCATTGAAGTTTAATAACAATTATGTTTGAATTTAATATTATAATATGATAACCAGAAGGACTAGATGTATAAATTATTGTTAAAATTAAATTTATAATACCTAGAAAACTAGTCCTATTATAGAACTACGTATAGTTTAGTATGAAACATTTATAAAAAATAAAGCACTACCTACCTACTATTATTTTAACTATATATACATTTTAACAATTACTTTTTAAGTAAATATTGACCAAAGGTCAGGAAAAGTTTTTTATTTCATTCAATAAAGACCGATAATTATGCATAAAATATGCATTGTTTGTTAGCATACTTAAAATATAGTTTGCCAACAAAAATATTGGTTCTGATGAAATTCTTCATGTAAGTATTAATTATTATTTATACAATAGCTTCATAAATTCGAGTTCATCGAGTTGGAGTATTTATCAGTTATCACAATACTAATTACATATTATTATGATAATAATAATAATATACTACACTATGTTCAACATTATTTAGCTTCACGAGTTTAGATATTATAGATTACTTGGAAGCTTCACAAATATTGTTTTTTAAAATTGTATTATATTCAAAACAGGCACAATTAATTTTATTAACAATATTATACTGTTATACAACTCAAATACAAACAGGAGATTATTTTACGCTTTTATAAGAGAAATAAGTATAATATACATTATACATAATATAATATATTTTAATAAATACCATAAGTAGGAATATTTCAATGTTTCTCTTTGAATTGTGTTATTATCTCTTCATAATGCAGTTTTTACTATTTAAATGCATTACATCGTTTATAATATGTTTTATTATTTAAAATAATTGTAATTTAATTTGGATAACTATCATCCTTAGTGACGTACGAAGCAATGTAATAACTAAATAAGTAATCACATTTTTTTGTAAAATCAATAATGCTAAAAAAAATAAAATTAGTTATTTATATACAATCAACTAATCAATTATCAATGAATATAAATTTTAAATGCTAAATCAAACATAGACTAGGTCTTAAAATAGAGACGTTAAAATGCATTTATCTACAATTCTATATTTACTGATACGCTGTTGAAAATAAAAATTAAGTAGGTATTCTATTCTTACCACCAACGTCATACAGTTATAGATTTTTATTTGCAAGCAGTTAGATAGACTATACAAATTATTTAAAGTATTGGTTAGCAATTTAGTGATAGTCCATCAAGTTTGAAAACAATATATGATAATATAGATTAGACGGCGCCGATGTAAGCATTTGTGTGTGGTGTCTGCCGTTCAGATTGAGGTTGTCCGTTGCGAGGTCTAGACATTCATTTTTATATTGTTGCTCATAATATATTATTTTCCATTTTTAATTTTGTTTATCACATCATATTGTATGTGCATATTTGGTCTTTTGCGTTCCAATGAATAATTAGGTTTTTTTTTTATCTGTTTTAGTAATAATAATTATTTTAATGATCTATTATAATATTTTAATATTTATAACGAACCAAACGTTCCAAACGAAATAAAATAATTTATAATTTCACTTAAAGCAATGCATTCATATAGTTGTGTTTGTCAACTAATGAATTCATATGACACGAATGTAGATACTAGATAATCATGTCATATTTAAGTATTCAGAATTTGTTTTATGCTGGGATGATGAAGTTCAACCATTGATAACCTGAAATTTGAATACTCGTGAGTATGATGCAGCATAATATTTTTATGCTTTTCTTGAATGGCGCCATACTACTGAATAATCGGTTAAAAGTATAATTTATGTATACCGTGTAATAAATTTAAATTTGAAGATTGAAGTACCTACAGTGATATGGAAGTGGTCTCGTTGGGGGTTAACACAGTTGCGCTAATTGCCTTAATATCCAAGCCGTACTTAAATAAGAAAATAAAAGTTTTTTTCTTGATAAAGGTGAAATATAGTTTGAACTTTACGAGTGTTATACTAAATACTAATGTTATAATGCTGGGTTGCATAGACAATCACTAAACATTTAATGAATTAGTAGTGAATTATTTTAGATTGTAAAAATGGTCCCTTAAACATTATTTAGTATTAATCCAATAATATATTTAATTTATGATATTTATTATTAAAAATTAGACATCAGTATTAATACTAAAATAAGAACTGATTCATATTGTTGGCGAGTTCAATTTAATATTTAATCAATTATATTATGTATTGCGTGACAATTAATACCAATTGATGTTTGCGTGATACATACGAGTTAATTTTAATAACTTAAACTTGATTTTATTATTACATAGATCAAATGATTCAATGGGCAAGCAATATATATATATTTTTTGTCATTTGTTGATATACATATTATATTTATTTGCTTTAGTTAATAAATTACAATTTAATTAATTATTTAATAAATGAGATCTAGTAAAATAAATTGTATAAAATATTTAATTTTGGTCTAAGATTATATTGGATATTATTCTTAAAGTATGTTAATATTGTTGTAGTTAGCAGATACATGAAAATAAACAGGGGATATCGAAAGCATAAAATAAATTAGTTATCTATGCTATGTTTACTAAATATTTTAATAAAATAAAAAAGTAATATTATTTTTAATAATAATCGCAAAACCAACATAATATTTTATTTTTAATTGGATCAACTCCACCTATAAAGTATTTAACAATACTATTTTGTTTATTTTCCAGTAAATTCTGTTCTACCAATAATAAAACATTTTTAATGAACTTGGTTGTGTTTTAATGTTGGGTTTGTTTAACCAACGTTAAAATACGAATTTGCTTATTCAAATAATCAATACCTATAGTACATAGATATATGAACTGCAGGTCAACCAAAATAAAGAAACGGATTACAACCTGCATTTTTAAGAATTTAAAAGCTAATTAACATTTTAAATATTTTAAAATACTTTAAACTTCGAGTAAAATTTAAAATGTATTAGTTTTAGAATGTATTTTATGTCAAAATATCACATTTTATTTCTCATTATTTCTTAATTATTAATTTAATTAAAAATCTGAATAGATTTATTAATATTTTATAACCATAAAGACATCAAAAGTTCACCAAAATAGTGAAGGTAATGAAAATAATTTATAACATAGAGTTAATGCTAATTAACTAAGGAGAATTATAAGTAATATGTACAGTACATACATATATCTAAAAAGGAAGAGATAAGATAGTCTTCAAAAATACTTTATAAAAAGTTAAAACTTATTGTACGGATTACAGGTATTCGTTGCACGAAAGTTTTACTCTATATATCAGGGGTGGCTACTAATCTTAATTTTGAAGCTGCAAATTTATCCTGACCAATAAATAATATAAACCATGCAATTAGAAATATAAAACATTAAACAGTACAGTTGGTTTTAAATATAATTTATTTTAAGGTTTTATAAACTAAATTTTAATGTTGAAAACTGAAAAACCTTAACATTGTTTCGTCGACTTCATGTGGATGACAGTATACAGGCTGATTCACAGAGTGTTATTGAATAACTGACATTTGAGTTTTTAAGTATACTAAGGATTAAATATCGTATTTTCAAATCATTATATTTTTTATACCAATTATTAAGAAGTGTGTAGCGATACTAAATTATTTCTTTCAAATTAGTATAGGTACCTAAACCTTTGTTCCTGATTTATTTATCAGATGACTTTATTTAATTTAAATATGTTGATGTATCTAAATTAAAAGTTTTTTTTATTTTTTTTAATTTAAATATATTCAGTCTGTTTACAAAATAAAAACAATAAGTAATAGGGATAACATAGAAAAGTATACACAAACATGAATTGCGTGAAGATGAGACCGTTCTTTTTATAACCTCAGAATTTTTTTTCTCCCTATTCAAGGAGATCTCTAGACCAGTTTCTTTTTAATCGACGGAGAATTTGTGATAATGTAAGAGAGGACATGTTTTAAATGAAGGGGTTTATGTAGTTTGTTAATTTTGAATGGAAACTTTTATAGTGACTTTTTGCAAGCTTGTTTACTGTTTGTATTTTTAGGCCATTACGGAGGCGAGAATTAAGTGGTTTTCATTTTTACTTGGTGTGGTTTGACCAGGTTAATCTTTTATCCAGAGTGATACCTATAAGTATTTGGTTGACTGGTGAAAAAAGTTAAAAGAGTTTTTGAGTTCTTTAACTTTGCAGTGTACTAAGCATTATAGGTCCTTGATAATGCACTTTTAATATATTTGAGGAATTTGAGGAATATGACAATTTGAACATTTTTGTTATTAATATTAATACACATATTATAATACGTAGAAAAAATCTGACTAAAATAAATACTAAATTCAAGATGATAAAAATTTTGTTTTTTTCTAAAAACTATTTTTTATTATCCTTAGTAGGTTATAAATTGTATTGTAAATTGAATATTGAGAATATATGCTCAGAAACTACTAAATAATATATAATTAATTAATATAAAATGTATAGTATTAATAAATTTACATAATATGATATATCTCATTAGACAGTACCATTATATAATATATATATTTTTCATTGTGTTTTATAGCATCAATACAAGTTAGAAATAAATACATGAACAAGTTGGACATTTTTAGCTAGATAATAATATAGTAAAAATTTGAAATTATAAAACTATTAATTTATAGTTTTTTTTTGGAGGGGGGGGGGGAGGGAGGCACAATATAATATTATAAATATATCGTTCAACTATTTATTAGGTAAATTAGGTGTTCAGCGAGTCGAGTTTAACTAACTACGGTTTAAATTTATTTTTTCAAAGTAATATATTATGTATGGTTTAAAAAACTTCCGTTAGTTCCTTGTGTGATAATATATTCGATGTCATTTTGGCACGGCGATTTAGAGTTTATTAAATAAATTACTCCTATATTAAACTTATAACGTATGCAAAGAAACCGTTAAGGCAATTTATTAGGTAGATTTTCACCGATTAGGTATACGGCGAAAAATAGCTTATAATATTATTCATTTATCATCATCATTAGACTAAATAATATCGATTAAACGTTGGTACACACGGCGTTGCATGTGTTCCTCTTACCATGGACTAAAATACTTCCATAGAAAAAACAAATACAAATATGCAAATATCAATAGACTATATAATTTTACGTAAGTACAAAATATATTTTTGGTAGGTGAAGTCGTATTTTGTGTTCTTAGACTATGCTCTATAGCAATAAATAAATTATTTTTCATTAGAACCGGAATATTGAAATATTTTAATTATTAATCTGTACATTTTGGCAAACGTCGTACTAATGAGACATTATAAGCTTATAGAATATTCCGTATAAAGCTTATATAGTAATTATTAGTTAAATGTGTTTTTCTCTAAAATTGAAAACGAAAGCGTTATAATATTAATATATATAGATACCTACTTTTCTTAGTATTAATGTACACTTCCGACTACAACACAAATTATAACAGTTCATAACTCACTGTAGGTACTAAAATACGATGTTTTGATTAAAAAAAAATTAAGTGGTTGTAAAACAACGATTTTTAATGGGCAAATAATTAACATTATAATGTTAAATAACGATTTTATAGTGCAACAATCAGATCGTTTTCATAGGTAAAATGTACAATGGTACAATAGGAAGAACAACAACATCAACAGTCCATTATGTGAGCAGATTACAGTTTCCTGTAAATGGAATTAGAGGATTCGTATTTAAAGTACAATTTTGTTACGGGATTTTAATGTTTAAATATTTTATTTCGTATTAAACTATTATATTATTAGTAACGAGCATACATTTACCTTTATAATGTTTAATCGTTTAATAATTAAACACATTTTTTTTTTACAGTTTTGAGTTTACACACATTCTGAACTTCACAATGTATAATGACTGACAATTTCATTTCTATAACGGTGTTTAAAACTTAATTTTAATTATTTTAACAAAAATGAGATCATTTTGATCAAAATACGTAGGTAAAGTGAATTACAGTCGTATAGTAATATGCAATCAAGTTAAATAAGTTAAATGTACAAAAAAAAAAATATATATATATATATTCTATTTCGCTGGGTGGAAGTACGTATGAAAATGTTTGGAACATTTGACTGCATGTTTGATTAATCCGTAATCGAATAACTCAATATTAAAAAAAAAAACGTGTATGTACCTAGTCCTTTTGACCGGTCCCTTCCACTTAAATGTGGTGGATAAGAAGTTGGATGACATTATTTGTGTTTGAATAACAATGTATTTGTGTACCTACCCCTTTCGAACATTTAAATACAAACGTATCCGGAAGGTTTTCTATCTATATTTGTTTGTATACAAAATAAATATATTTTCTAAGTTTGAGGTCCAACGCCGATAGGTAATTAAACTTAAATACTGAGACTGGTGCACCGAGTCTCAACTAAAATGATACTTTCTTAGTTCCGTGACATTTTCTACCTAGGTCATAATATTGTTAATATACGCTTGTCTGCATATATTTTAGCCTATATACATCGATACCTATACGCTTTCTATTTGTATTGCTCTACAACGCTTTTCTTTAGACGTAATTCATTACAATCATTTGGCAACGTCTTACCATGAAAGCACACTGAAGACGACGTGCGTACACACGCATAAAGTTATCGATTTTGCTTGACAACTACGACTATATGACATGGCAGTCGGACAGGGAATGTATTTTACCTTTTGTGTGAGTCGTGCGTATAATACGTGGGTTACGGTTAATGCAAAACGAAAATGCATTTCGAACATCGAACCGACTACGAATAGACGGGTGATGGGGGGGGGGGGGGCTTAAGTGCCACCGCAATTACGCGTTACAGACATACCTGCACCCACTATAATTATAGCTATACTGCGCCGACAATAGTAACTCTGAGTATAATATTATCATAGCGTATTATTGCAGTCATTACAATATTACTTAGTATA
Organism: Metopolophium dirhodum; assembly: GCF_019925205.1. Taxonomy (NCBI): domain Eukaryota; kingdom Metazoa; phylum Arthropoda; class Insecta; order Hemiptera; family Aphididae; genus Metopolophium; species Metopolophium dirhodum. Next base: position 18,767,591 of record NC_083563.1, on the reverse strand, counting down.
ATATACCTACGACTTACCAACTGTGCAGTGTGTAGTGTTTTCATATTTCGTTTTATCGCGTCGGCCGCCGACAAACGCTTACGCGGTAACCAAACCTATACCACGTTTATATAAGACGACTTCGGTTGCTCGTCCTGATATTATACTATTATAGGTACACGCGGTCGTCTCACACGGCGTCGTATAATGTGATGTTCCCCACCGCGTGTGTATAGGTACCTACATAACATTATGTCGTCGTATTGAAATCGAAACGGACCGCGTCTACACAATTTACACTAAATGAGACAATGCTTTTCGTGTTTTTTTTTTTCTTGTCCCCATCGATTCACTTTTACGTGCCTGGAATGCACAATACGAGCTGGTGGGCAGTGGTTATTGTGGTTTCGTGACTTCTGCAACGTCCCACCCGCGTGTTTCCGATGCGCTTCCGTTATGCTTTCCGTGCTCGTACCGCACGATACGCAATCACATGTAGACCGGCATCGGGCAGTCGTGGTGTAAAACGCTATATAATTGCTTTTGGTTCACCGGTAATAGCATTCGACCACCACTAAATGTATTATAAATATATATATATCTATGGTTGCATGCCCGTCATCTCCGCCCCCCCCCCCCCCCCACCTAAACGTGGTATCGGAATTTCCTAATTGTGACGTGGGAAGGTGCGCACGGTACGCGTGTGGGATACCCCTGCATGGGGTCTCTCGAAGAGTCGTGAATTTTTCGTACGTTTGGAATTCGAATTCGTCAAACCGAAGACGTGGGAGTCACAGACCAACGTCGTCGTTTTATTTTTCCAGGGATTAAACTTTCAAATAAGAATTATTCAGGATGCTTGGTCGGATATAACGGAGAGGACATCTCGTAAGAAATTATCGAACCCTAAGCACATACAAATGTATGTTAATAAAGCAGAGACTAACCTTATGTATTATGAATATATTTGTGTCTTATGGTAATGTCAAAATATATCCCGTTATCCGACCCGTGGTGTACCCATGCAGACTCATGAGGAAAAATAATCTTATTTGAATAATGTATCAATCATAAAATAATATTGTGTTATACCGGGAAGATGCAATTTTCAAATAAACATTACCCATACAGTATATTATGCTATTATAAATTTAAATGATCTTTAAAATTATGTCGATAAACTAAACAAAGTGGATTTGATGTTTTTGTTTGGTTCATTGGAGGTTGTTATGGCGACCTAAACATTTTGCTGCTATTTTTTATAATTCATTATTATTATAGTCAATTTAATATTTGTACACATAAAATATAGACAAAAAATATTAAATTATACTTGGTATAATTATTATACCAAGCATAATATATTAAACCCTTTTATGTTAAAATATAACATAAACTTCAATGATTAAATTTTTTTTTTATTTTATATACCTAGTAGGCTATAAAAAAAAATTATTTTATAATTTACTTAATATATTTTACAAGTTTTTTATATCTAAATATACGAATTCAGTATCTTCATTGAGCTGAGATAAATAAAATAAAAGATTTAAAATTTAAAATTAACCTTGACGGAAAAATAAATTTACAATCGGATTTTCATTATAATATTATAATAGCTTATTATTATTATTTTTTTTTTTTTTTATCATAGGTTAAATTATTTTTTTTTGTTATATTATTAATATAAATTTATAATCGATATAGACGAAAAAGCGATAACAAAAAATTAAATGATGCCTGATATCTACAGATTCTATACTCAAATATTGTATCTTAAAACCTTAGATCATATACTATGGATGGAGTCGCAGCGTATAAAATCAACACAAAAGATGTTGCTGATATCAGCGACGAGTCATATTATATTGAACAACTAGTATAACATACCTACCATAGAGTAATATAATAATATCTATAGTTATATAAGTACTAACCGCATGAACTAATATGGTCAGATATAGAATAATTCCGTGATAGTAGTCAACCTAATTATGCGAGGAGTTGCATTACACATGCGCGCATAGAACACCTAATTCGGAGACTCGTCGATAATATCGTCAACAAAATAGTATACTGTGGCTACATCCGTAGTATACTAGTATAGGATCTAAGATCAGAACTTGGTACTCGTGTAGTATGTTACATACCTGTACTTAACAAATCTGTTGCTTAACAAAGATGGGTGGAAGGACACGACACAGACTAAAATAATTCAATATCTAAAAGTAAGTTATTGTGGTCCTTTGTGGATATTTACCAGTTTAAAACTTAATAGTCATATTCCTGTAATACAAACATAACATAATATATAAGAGTAGGTATGTCATATTTTTCGGTAATAGTAGCATAGGTTCTGCATGCGTAGAGTTTTATGGTATGTAGCATTTACGGTAAGTAGCATAGGTACTACACTAGTGCCCAGAACTTCAAGCGACCTTTATAGTTATCATACTGAATGGGATTAATGAGATATCAAAGTCAAGATGATAATTGTATCGGAACAATAAGCTTTAAATAGGGACGAGTTCTTTACAAAATCAGTATTATAAGATGAGATGTGGAAAAGAGTGGGATATTTCAGATTAATTATGATGGAGAGGCACTTCAAACTGGAGACGATCTAATAAAATATATTGAGAGAGAATATTTTGTATTTATAGACTTATATAAATATTTAGCTTAACTTGTATTCCGTTTCAAAACATTTCGTAATAAATTGTTCTACAACCACATCGTGCACCGACCTATTATCTAGAGTCTACAGATCCATGCGAAACAAGTGCCCGACGTCAGGTCTCATTATTCCAACTCATTATTATTTAGTTAGGTACTTTGTATGTCATTCAATATGACAATATATTTTGGTATTACGTCTCTAAATATGTATAATAAACGTTTTTATTGCACGACTTAATATCGACTACAATTATTATCGACCAATATGAGACTGGACTCAATCGTGTCTGTACACGCACATTTCCCACATCTCGATGTTTCAGTCATTATAAAAGAGTACAACTAAATTCTGAAAGAAGCTGTGAATAAAGTAAGATAAAAATAAAAACACTAGCAGGTTATGTAGAGTAAGTCGTAACTATATATATATTATTATTGTCATTATACTTACTATTATAATATATGTATTATAATAAATATGTTATTGTTATATTTATAATATAAGTTACTGTACATTTTTAATGGAATTTTTTTTTTTTTTAAGTAAATAAACCCATAAATATTAAATATTTCATAGCTGAATTTATTAAAACTCGTATATAATAATATATATAGTATAGGTTTATCGTATATCGTATCTATTTTATAAAATACGTTATGTTAGTATCTAGAGTAATAAAATCACTGGTATTTATACGTTATATATAATAAATTATATTTAAGTATCAATATTATTATCATTTTTAATATTTAATTTAGATATAAAACTTGGATAATATCTTTACACGCATTTTAGGATAGGCCCCTGCCGATTAAAGTTTGCTGCATCGTAATTCAGATGGATTATCAATAAACTGTTTAGTGTATTTTGACAGTATCTTAAAGTTTTTTTAAATTAGTAAAATATTCACTAACGTATTATCAATATATAGACTATATTATACATACTGAATAATTTGATGAAATTAAATTTAAACTGGAGAACATCGGAGTACATCGAGGGAGGAGGCTTGAAGGGACTAAGCCTCCGTGGAAGTTCAAAGTACTTAGCCCCGCTAGACCTCAAAGTTATAATAAGTGCCTTAATATATACGATAATTGTTATAATAATAATAATTATTATTTTAAAATGCATTTTAAATAACTGTTAAATTAAAATGCATTAAAAAAGCTATAGGTGAAATGAGCATAGAATGTTCAGCCCTCCCCCCGCCCCAGTAATTTCACAAACATTTCCGCTTGTGCTGGAGAATGTGTCAATGTAATACTGATTACTACCGAAGTACTGTAAGTACCTGAAGAATAGAATATTTCTCATATAGCTGCTAAGACATGTTCAGTGAAAAACAATTATATTTTTTAAAAAATTAAATAAATAAGAGTGATATTAAACAACGCTAAAATGGTTTCATTCATGGTAAGTGTAATAATATTCCATTTTAAACGAATGCATTTATCATTATAATAAAATTATCTATAATAATTTAAAAATTCAATATCAACATGTTTAATTTCAGAGTTCTAATAATAAGAATGATAATAATTTTTAACCCACATTTCTGAATTAAAAACATTTTTTTTTTAATTAAGGATACAACAATAAAATATTCTGAGTACACAACGAATATGTTATTAATATTTAATTACAAATTATTTTTGTTAGTTCGACTTTAGAAGAAAATGTCTCTGAGAGGCTTAAAATACACAGCAACTTAAATAGTTTAATTTATATTTAATTAATTTCAATTTATACTTTAGAAAATTAAATTAAGGTAATTATAATCTAATTTTTCAAAAGTGGGCAAGTTGGTACCGCTTTGCTATACAGTAAGATTCGAGTGTACCTTTCCATTGAGTACTGTAACGGATATGTTAAATTTGAATTCAATGATAAATCAATATTATGGATATGAAAATCGATTCTTATCGGAGACGACTTGTCCGCCTAGGTATATTTTATATTAACTAATTACCTATAGTAGTATAGTTTACTATATATTTATAATTATATTTCAGTCCAAAAATGTTATAAAAAAAAAATTTCAAATTTCAAATATCTATAAATTGCAAATAAAAAGACAAAATATTTTTAAGACTATTTAAACTTGATTTTTATTATGTCTAATAAGTATACTAATGAGTATGTTTAATATAATGATGTATAGTATAGTGAACGAGGATAAAAATTAATCAGATATTTTCAGGACAACCATCAATATTTTCGTCACGTCATCGTTGTTAATAAGCCAATAATAGTATAAAGTTTGTGACTATTTGAAAGAAATCAAAAATACTATGGTAACTTTTTTTTTTTGTTTGAAAAGGGTTTCAGTGGATTCACACGCAACATTAGGAATGTTGAGTAAAGCGATAACGACTTACGTCATTTAGAATTGAATGAAACACAATGGACACTCAGTGAAGTGCACCAAAAAACGTTTTAGATGGTTGTATGATCTCTTACAGCCAAGTACACCATTTACTTGCTAGAAAATAAAACTATTAACTTAGTAACTATTTTAAATCACCTAATGATAATAAAATAATATTGTGTTTCATTTTATGACGTCTGGCACTAAGCTATTCAAATATTTTGTAATTTGTTTGACACTTTAATAAACGAGTATAATAATCTGAAAATGTATTTATAGCTTTGATTCGCATTATATTTATCATTTATATAATATAGATATAGATTGTAGTATTTAAACATATAGTATACAATTCGAGATTGTATTTGTTATATTACTTATTTACTTTGTTATATAGTCATAGTTAGCGCTGAAGAAACATAGGTACTCCTTACAATTTTTTTTTAAAATTTAATTCGTGTTTATATATTTTTTTTATATTATATTGAGTTAATTAATATTATGACTATGCCCTTCATATTATTATAATAATTTTGTTAAACTGTTGTCAACCTAATTCGTCAATTATTTAAAAACGATTGTTTGTAAAAATTAAAAGAACATTATATACTAATAATTAAAATACTATGAAATATAATATAAGATAAACTGACAGAATTTTGTTGAAAATGTGTATTATATTATATTAATTGTTCACCGAGTCATGCGATTTCCCCACTGCCTCCCGGGCTTCCTCATTCCACCAAAAAATGCATCTGTTAAATATAATATATTTAACATAAAATTGTTATAAAAATCAGATTTACAAATGACAAAAATTTTGAATTTGGCCAAAAACATTTATTTTCAGTACTTATTAAAAAATAAAATAAAAATTGTATCCTATAATATATGTAACGCAAGTGTAAAATTAAATTTATACCAATTTTTTTAAAAATATTTACTAGGACAAAAGTTATTTAATTAGTCAGTTATTTCTGTTTCACCCTGTATAGTGTCTTTCTGCCAAAATCTAATCAATTTCCTGCTTTAGAAAAGTCTATCGATGTACAATGACACGCAATTTTATAATTAGGACTACTAATATGATATATAATATAATTGCTTAACAGAATTATCGTATTAGTATTATCGTACTGTATTATAGTAAGTTAAATCAGTCACTCAGACGTGGTAAGTCCTGTATGTAGGTTATATGACTAATGCTTCTTGAATGAACCAAGATTTTCCGTTAAAAAAGTATCAGTCGAAGTAATTGAACGAATCATGATTTACTGACTCTGGATAACGGTCCGAATTCATTGAGCATTTTTATCGTAAAATAAAATATACATTCACACATTTTGTAAAACTTTCACGGTTTCTTCGATACAGAAACCTTATTTTGTACGCGAATTGCTTATTTTATTTTTATTCTGCTTTTATAATAACAACATAACTTGATTGGTTTCTTTGTAGGACTCGTAATTTGAACTTATCATTTTGCGGCCATCTACATCGTATTGCAACGCATTACGAACACAATGTACAAAACAATAAATATGATATCAACATTATTGTTTTTTGTTTTTACGTCGTATAAAACAATTACCAATATAATTAGATCGTGTCACGCTAATAAAATATATTGACGTTGATATTCATTTTTCGATTCATACCTATGTTACTTTGAATCAGGATTAAATTAAGGTAAATATTATATAATAAATACTCAATAAAACAAAATTAAATTAAATATAATAATATTATATAAAAAATGTAAAGTACACATAAACCCACATCCTAAGCCGATAATATGTTGTGAAACACAGAAACTAATAAAAATAAATATGTCGTTTTTAATCATCGTAATATGGCGAATCAGATATAATTCATTTTGATTTTTTTGGTTTTTACTTTTTCATAAATAAAAAACTTACCGTCGCGTCCGGCTTCGGGTTTAATAATACGTTTGGGACAAATAAATATCATAGTATAATAATAATAATATTATGATTGAAAAAATACATCGCGTGGACACTAATAAATAAATTGATAAAAATAATTGCGTATAATATCCTTCAACTTGCGTATCAGCCGCATCATCGTGAATTCGTGACGTACATATTATGTGCCCAAAAGCCGTCGTGTGTGCCTGCATAATAAATAGCCTTTGCCAATAGAAAATCACTTGTTCATGGGTGTGAACAGTATTTATTCAACACTCACAGTGCCACAGGGATGGTATGTACCTACCGGACTTTTGTGTTCTCGGAATTCACAGTTTAGTTCAAAAAATTGAGTTAATTTCGTCAATTCGGACGGAGAGCAAAGTGCATTGGACCACGAGTTTTCGGGATGCACGGTGATGATGGTTGGCGGAAACTGGAAGTAAGGATATTTCGGGTAAAAAGGTCATTTAGGGTGGATAAAAGTCCATCCTAAACTTTTAAGTGACGAAAACATTTCGAAATATTAACTGACAAAAAAAAAACAAATGTAGTATATTGAACACAATTATGGAAATAACACGGGAGCCGCTTATAATAAGATGAGAATAAATTGTTTCGTGGATGAAGTATTTCATGACAATATAATTTATAGCGTACGGCTTTATGATATTTTTACTATGGTGCATTATATTACTATAGGTATAGGTCTTTCAAAAACATATTGGAACAAAATAAGTTTGCAGATTTACATGATATTATTGTTATTTATTCGATATATATGATGAGTAGTCTAGAAAGTGGTCTAGAAATGATTATTGTTAATATAGTTGTAGTGATTAGGTATAAATTTGAAAGTTCATTGTATTATCTATACATACTAATTTTATACTTAATAGTCTATTGAATAGTTATTAATTGTTTAAATAGTATGTACCTATTTGTACCTATACCTTATGATAGCGTTGAACTACCTATGTAACATTTTCATTTATCGAATGACTATTGCCAAGATAAAACCAATTTATGTTCAAAATATGAAATCGTTAAATAGTAACTCTAACATCGTCAAAAAATACTGTTTAAAATAAATATACAGTTGTTTCCAGGATACCTTTTTTTTAATCCTAAAATACAATGGTTAACTTAATTGTAACTGCCATAAAAAATATATATAAATACATATGATTATGACACATATTAACTAATTACAAAACGAATATAGAGTGCGTATGGCGAATTCAAAGCACACCACATGAGAAAATGGTATTCTATTTGTAATCATACTATGATAAAGGTCAATAATATTTTATTTATATTTTAATAGAATAAAAAATTAGACATAGGTAGGAATAGTGTTAAAATGAAATATAATTTTTATTATATTAAATGTATAATCGATTTACATCGTACCTGCATAGTCATGACACTTGGGTAAGTAGGTACCTACTATATTATTAGGTAGGTAAATAGGTAATAAATTATATCAATTACTTTGGCTCAACTTTAGACGTCAATGACGTACGTACCTACGTGTTTTATAATAAAATTGACGTTTCGTGTGGTGTAAAGTGTTTCAATATATTTAAAGTAAATGTTTGAAAAAAAAATAGAATACAATAAATAGAGAAAATATGATTACTAATTTATCATCATAATAATATGTTATGTTGAGGAAAATCAAACGTACCTCCATACGCGATATAATACAATAGTTAACATGAAAAAATTAAAAGATCCAAGATGGGTGAGCATAAAATAACATTTATAGGTATGGTATTAAAAAAAAAAAAAAATGAAATACAAATCCGTGCAAAAATCCCGTTATTTCCGAATAATTTCGTTTGCAATACGATGTTCATTGAACGTGGAGTGGATGGGTAATAATAATAATAATAATAATAATAATAATAAGACATTATTGCTCTACGATCGTACACGCATAATATTATAACGATTATAATTAAAATATTATAGGATGATCCGGATTACTAAGATAATAATTATAACTACCTCCTACAGTTATATAGGTACTTAATCCGATTAACAAGTAACTATAAATAACTTTATAAATAACTAATAATAATAATAATAATAATAAAAATACCGTTAGCGAGGTACACACGATTTTTTACCTGGGTATCCTATCGTAGCTGTCCCAACTCGTCAAACAGTTGTATGAACTGTAGTTGGACGAACCCATGTGGCGTCCGTCCTGTTCCCATTTCACGCACTGTGCGCCACGTTTCGACAGCGAACCGCCCGAGTCGCGCGCCGCGGCCGGTCGCGCCGGCGTCAGCATGACGTCACGCGGTCGGCGTCGCGCGAGAACGTTACGCCGCTGCCGGCCGCGGGTCACGCCGTCCTACCTATGCGCAGACTACCCGCGGCGACACCAGCCCCCTCTCGCCGAGACCAACCGCGTGCACACCCACCGACACCCACCGGCACCCACACCCCCGAAAACTATTCGCGAAATGTTTGTATCCAACGTCGCCCACGCGTGTCCCACTGTTATAGCTGCTGCTGCCCGAACTGCCCTCCACCCCGCGCTGTCGTCGCGACACCTCCGTGGCGTCATTTCCCGTTCGTTTGTATGAACAAAATCAAACCAGATCGCGAAACGGTCTGGTCGCAAGTGCCGACGGACGACGGTCGGAGAGTTTATACGACCGATAACGCGAAATTCACTTGACTCCGACGAGAACCATAACATTATTATATACTTTGGAAGTTGATTTAGTTTTTGTTTCCACTCGTACGACACGGACCGCGGCGTCTCCTCTAGAGAATGAAAAAAAAAAACGACAACCTAATAGTATTATAATATTATATTAGCGTTATAGTCGCGGAAGATTTTTCCCCGCCGTTTATAGATGTACAATATTAGAAAATATTCGAAATTGACTGTTTCACTGTTCACCGAAACGTAGGTGCGTCTTGCCTCGTCTCTAGTCGAAAACATTATTATCAATTAAAATTTAGGTACTATAATTGTTGTGCTACCATAAATCGTATACCTATAGTATACGTACCTCGGACACACTCCTGTGTTTTTCCGTGAGCACTTCCAAGATATCAAAGTATTTATTTTTCATCACTTTAAAAATTCAGTAATTCGGAGAAAATAAAACAATTTTCGAGATTTATCGCACGACCGCACTTGTTTTAATGTCTCCGACGTTATTTTGACGTTTTTCGCGATTCCCTCTCCCCTAACAATACCGAGTAAAAAGTTTTCTATAAATATTAAATACCAAATGTGCTTTATTTCCAATCTTCAGTTGATAGGTATGCGCAGCGTGTAACTTTTTCAGGTTTGTTCCATTATCCTATTTGAAAACCACGTAGGTAACCGAAATAAATATAATAAAAGCAGTCATAAATACAAAACTAATATGATAACTCCTAATCAAATTTTGAATAAAATATAGAAAAGTTCTAAACATAATGGATTTTCGATACGTCTTACATTTCTCGCTTTGGTCTAGAATAATCAGTCACTACTTAATATTCCTATTGTACTTATGAACTACACACAAATTGACCTAGATAACTGGGCCATTGGAAACATTATAATATAAAATAAACGTTCTTTTATTAATTTGCAAACACTTGGAATATTGTATAACCTGCGTTCCAGTTGATTACGTTATATTTCAAAACGGACAACAACTCGCGAATTTGAACCGAATAAAACGTCATGGATATGTATAATGTTTAATTTTTATTGGAGGCTTGATTTGAACGGGCAGGTATAGTGAAGCTGAATAAGAAAAAACTAGGTGATGCTAATGGAATAATATTATATTATGCGACCATATTGTATTAGTCATTAGAAGACAAATAATTAATCAGGCGCGGACACGACACTTCGTCCGACTTATAATTTGGAACACGTTGCACTAAACCACGGGTTTAATTATAATTGAATATTAATTTTTGTTATACTATTATTATAATAATATGATGAAGTAGTAACAATATAATATTGTATAGGTATAGTTGTATTAAAGCTTAGCGATCCACGTCATTACGATACGGATAAAAGGTATGGTAATAATAATTGTTGTATGTAAAATATTACCATTGGCTTAAAGATTTTTCCACAAGAATAAACAAATTTAATGAAACAGTTAAATCTACGCAAAACATCACGAACTTGAAATTTCCATATTTTTGTAATAACTCAAACAATATGGTGGAGGGTACCTACAAGTTTTCGTAATAATTGGAATAAAGATTTATCTAATTTTTTCCGGCCTTTTAAACTTGTAAGTTGTAAGCTGTTTTAGCTTTTGGCTATTACAATGGATTTTGCGTGGAGTAGAATTTGCATAAGAGATAAATCAATCTATGTTCAATGTAATTGCCATTAAACTATATCGAAAATCGTAAGTTAAATGTTGAAATTTGGCCCGATGAGTTATCATATTTATTTTTGTACTTATGTATAAAAATATCTGTTCTGAGCTACATACAATAATGGTGTAGTCTAGTGCACTTACATACGATTGTATAATTTATATTGGTTACAGACAGATCATAATATTGTTCTCATATTTTATTTTTAAAGTTAAAACTATTTTAATCAATCAAAAAATATCAAATTGTACTATGCAGTAGGTATTATACTTTTAAGTTTTAGGATAAACAAAAATCAATTTTGAAACAGGAATATTAAAAAATACTTAGATTTATTTATTTAAGATAAACTAAATAAAATCACATTAAATTTAAAATTAATTTATTATGTTGTATTAAAATGACATTTTTATTTTTATATTTTTACAGAAGTTAATTATTTGTGTTATATTATGATGTGAAACATAATATTTATGTAAGATATATTATTTTTTTTATCTTTTTAAACTAGCCTTATAATTTAATTTGTAATTTACAAATACTAAGTTTTGTTGAAAGCTGCACATCAAAAACTTATACTATGGCAAGTCTCAGTTTCCTTAAGTCAAATAAAGTTTAGATTACATACTTAGCTTCTTCTAATAAATAAAAAAAAACTATCAATATACACGAGGTAAATACAATGTATACCTACTTTGAATATACTTACTTAAAGTCACTAAAAATTATGTTATTTTGATTTATACAATTTGAATAATATTGAGTTAGTATAATATTGTATACTTCGTAGGTACTTATTAACTATATTGTAAAAAAAAATAATAATTTAATATTATATTTTACAAAAATATTTTATTAACGAATAAAACATACCATTCTATTACGTTTTAACTATTTATACTTATGTATTCGTGTTTATTGATTATTATTTAAAGGGGTGGGATCAGATTATTTGAGGTCTAGAACAACTTACCTAGCTAATTTATGTGCCTACACAACTAGGTATAGTTTAAATGGACAACAATATTAATATATATTAAAGTTATTATAATATGTTTACCTACATTGACCTATTGAAGTTTTCAAAACTTAAACTTAACCATTGTTGTACGTTTATTTTGAACATAGATAAATACAAGGATCTTACAAAAGTTATAAATTATTGAAACTTATAACAACAATAAGGTTACAGAAAATAACTGGTATTTCCTATTGGGCACTATGATTATTTCATTTTCTTGTGTATCAATTATATATTATATTGGAAAATTATTTTAAATTTTAAAGTTCAATTACAATGTGAGTAGAGTACCTACCCAAACTATTTGATTCATACAACAGAAGTAAGTTTATCCAATGGCGTAATATTGTAATATAAGTGGGTAAGTCGTTATAATTAGATCGTAGATAGATACCAATATAATAAGAGATACGATAAAATCTCACGAATTTATCAACAAAAATCAGCAATAGTTATACTTAATAACAATTAACAATAGTAATTATAACTTTATAATTAAACTGTTTAGTAATATTTTAACTCAGTTTAAATAAAAATAATTTGTATTTATTATTTATTATTGTGTATTATTTTGTTCATTATTCTGGTTTTGTATATTTATATGAGTTAAAACTAAAAATGTATAATGCCTGGTATGCCTAATTCAGTATTTAAAATAAATCACCCGTATAATGCTGGTTTATGATTAATTAAAATGTTTAGAACATAACCAACTTATTGCGGTATAAATATATATAAATAATTGTGTTATGAGAATTATAGTATGGGAGCGAGATAATTTATTCACATTTATAACAAAGACAACTAATCAAAGCGTCACTTTTACTTCCGAACGTAACATAAATTAAATATTTAAAGAAAACAAATACATATACAAAGTGATTATTTTAACAGTAAATACTCACTATCCCGAAAAACATTAACGTTTATGAAATTTTTAGTCTTACATAATTTAAATTCATTACATAAATTTAAAAAAAAAAATTATATTTATATTTATTACCATTTTATAAATTGTACTTATTTAAATGACAACATGATTAATTTCACTTTCTACAGCAAAATATTTTGTTGGATAAAAATCAAATTTTGAACGAACAGTTAATTAGTTATACACTTATACCTAATTTAATATAACCATGGCTTATGTAACCGCAGACCGCAGTGGTGTGATAAAACGTTGGTCAATAGTCCACTACTCCGTTGATCAACATTTTAAATAACTATTGGTTTTAAGTTACAATTATCTACTTACGTTGATTTTCATCCATTGTGCTAAGAATATAAGATTAATAATGTGTGTTGTGAATCAAAAAGTAAAAACGGTAAAAACTATGAAATGTCAACGATTCAAAATATTAAATAGTATAATTTTGTTCAAAAATGTCGTTTGCGAGGGATTTAATTCATGGAATAAAAAAATTTTCAAAAATATTATAATAATTGTTTGAGATAATGACTAATGAGTGTTAAATGTTTAAAAAAAACACGTAGTATTGTAATATGCAACATGGATGGATAAATGTAAACATTATACAGCACAAAATACATAATATTTTGTAATCCTAAAAGTAATTAAAATATACCTATCTATTATTCTGCGTTTAGTACCTATTAAATTATTTTATTAATGGATTTTATTACATAATATCTTTTTTCAGATATTTTTAAATAAATTAATATTGATTGTTATGTTTATAATATATCGTTAAAAGCTTTAAATTATGTAATATATGAATAACGTGCATAGTAAGGTAAGCAAGATTCTAGAAAAATATACAATTCTTATTCAGACATTGTTTTTGTTCAGCAAGTCGTGTTTATTTTAATGAGATTACTAAATAAATACTTTTGATTTAAATTGCAAGTAAACCACATGATATGATTATAGCGTTTAAGCCATAAAAACATAATATAGAAAATATATTAAATCGTTTAAGAAGCAAAAAAAACCACCTGCCATTAGGTCGATTCGGGTCGTGACTCGCGGGACGAGTGTATTAATGTTTAATATAAAGTTGTCGTGTGTGAAGTGTGAACCTACGCGAATTGCGACTCGCGGAGATGTGCTGACGTTTAGATGTGTAGTTGTTTGTGTTATTTTTCTTATTTATTTATACATTACGGTGATTTTTTGTTCAATTTAGTTTGTTTTTGTTTTTTTTACTCGTTCGTTGTTGGCGCGGCAATCGGAAAATGGAATCGATCAGTCGAAAACGGTTCGCGCTCGTAGAGCCGTACGTGCCGTGATATGCGTTTTATCGCGAATATGCGTAGCGACAGGGTTATTGGTTCTTTTGATTGCAAACATATTATTATTATAGTACACCCCGTCAATTAAAATTTAACCCCGGCCGCCGGTAAAGAACAAAACGTTATGGTGTACCTATACCTACGCAATAATATGTACGTGCGTAGATTCCTACAAATTATAATATATTATATATAATATTAATGCGACGTACGGAACGTGTCTGCGGGGCTCGTTCGGTCGCTTCCAAGAGTAGAAAATCGTGTTTCACTTGTCGACTACGGCAATCGGCAGTGACGCCCGCGGCGTTTGTGTGGCGTGCGTGCGCGCTAACAAAACATGCTGACGATCCGAAGTGGTACATTTATTATTTATATATATATAAATATAAATATATAATAATATGTACCGAGTCTACCGAGTCGTTGTTGTGTACCTATACTGATTATTATTTCGGGACACCCGTCGAGAGACCGAAATACGAAAAAACATTAAGTAGGTATACATATATACATACCTGCAGATATAAAAACATTTACTGTCAACTACCTATATAATATAGGAGCGACAAACCGAAAATCCTTTTTAGTTTTTACACGATTGTACTCCGTGGGAGTTGCGGGAAAGTATTCGTTTTCACACAAAATGTTAAAAAAACATTAAGACGGTTCGCATAAGTTATGAGTTCACTGCAATATTATACATCCGGACACAGTAAAATGTCAATGTAGTTTTCTCTTAATCAGCACGCATGTTCATGACGACGTACGTGACGAAGATTTAATTACTATAGCCATATAAACTACACGCTTGCAGATGTACGGATTTGAGTGTTAACGGTATACGATGCGATGAAAAGTTACGAAAAAAAATTTATATATATTTAACTTTTTTACTCTTACATCATAATATTATTAACCGACGCCTTTGCAGTGGGTTGTATATTATTTTTAATAAACAGACAATGGGAAATCAACGACAGTTGTAGTGACAAAACTATTTGCTTTACAACCGAATAACAGTTGTTCACCATCTAATTTTAAGCATTTGCTATTTTTGATTCAATATTCACACAAGCTGAAATACTATTAGAATTAGATAACATGATATACTTGCAGTTTTACCTCCTGAAATCTGAAAACATATTTTTTTATAAACTATCAATTATATCGTATGGTATTTCGATTTTTTAACAGCTCAAATAATTAAATCTTATATGCCAGTTTAAATTTTAATAAGTTGTTTTTAATTATTATTATTATTATTAAAAAAAAAAAAGCCTTTAAAATATTTCGGTCAGTAATATTTTATTCATTGCACTTATTTTTAAAATATGTATAGGTAACTGTAAAGTATAAATAGCTGAATAGTAAAACATATTATACATTTTTTTAAATAGATGATTTAAAATGTTAAGGTTTTCACAATATTATAAATAATAATTACCTATACCTTCTTTTTCTTCGTTTAACCGACAGCAGAGGAGGCTCTGTTTGAACAATACTACTCCTTTGCTGCCATCGTCTATTGGTGGATAAAATTTATAAATACATACAAATTATTATACCTATACCTACTATAAATTGAAAGAAAATATTAAAATGAGCGATTGTTATCTAAAGTCCCCCTATTGGAATATTTTATTGAATATTATTGATGGCAGACGCCATTTTTTTAGTAGTTGTTCGTATACATTGTATTAATATTTAATATATTATGCTATGCGCACCCCACTAGGTACCTACCTACCTCATAGTTAGATAATCACGACTAATGGCTGTATAGATTATATTAAATACACCATATTATACATTATTATCTAAAGTTATGATAATGATATAATATATTACTGTGACACTATTGGTTAGCTTATAGGATATTATTTATTTTATAACGGAAGCGATGCCGTGACAGACCGGGAAAACGGAGAAAGAAAATACTAAAAACGGAAACAGTATAGGTGTAGGTAAATAATATTTAGGTATAATGCAGTGTACTTACTACTTACCTCCAACACTATCTAAAAAATTAATTTAAACTATCAATTTTTTTATTGTACCTACTCCTACTGAAATTGAATTATAATACCTATATTGACATATATAATTCAACGCATTGAATTAATAATTCATCGATATTTTAATATTATTTAATGATACAAAAATATCTAAAATGTATTAGGTATGGAGCGTAGTGATTATTTTTGAAGGAACATTTTTACAAATTTTCAAATTTAGAAAGCAAAGAAAATAATAAACTAAAACATGAAAAACTGTCATTTGAATAACTTATGAAAAGTAATCAATTTTTTCACTATATTAAGTGACTAATTAGAATTTATGGATACAGACACAAACTTTTTAATTTTGTTTCAATAGTTTCTCTATGTCAAAGAAAAATATACAGACAAATTGAGAACAACTCGTGATAATATGTTAGCGAGGTTCCCGAGCTTGAATCTTTTTAAATTGGAACTCACTTCATTCCTTAACATCTGTTATCAAATGTATGCATTTAAGTTTTTATGTTGTTTTAATTGTACTTTCATATCAAACGTTTGAAATAAAGTTATTTCATTAATATATTATATTGTATTATAATTTAAAATATTTTTTTTTAGTAGGTAGTAGAATTTAATTTTGTATAAAATATTTTTTAATAATTATTTTTACAAAAATGATTAAGCAATATTATCGATATAAAATAACTTACCTAATTTGAAACTAAAAATTATATTTATCTCTAGGATATTTGAATATTTATATTTTATAGAGACAACTATCAAAAACACACACCTTGTGTTTTATTTTATTTAATCGCGTGTGTTGCTACAATAACGAAACACTTGAACTTTAATTTAAAAAATGCATACAAAATATATTTAAAAAATGTGTAATTACTCTCTAGCTGATTAGTATATTTTAGTTAAATTATATCAAGTCCATAAATGTCTATTTTATTATAATTGAAGTTTTTTTGAACAAGTACTTAAAAATAATAATACATTTTAAAAATACATACAAAATATTTTTGTTAGGAAATATGGGTATCTAGATATAATGGTCCACCATATAAAGACATAAAGTAAAATTAGTTGTTTTAAAATAAAGCAGATTTTGTCGTTCCTAAAATTAAGATGAATCCGAAAATGACACGTGTCATAAAATCAATGGTAAATTATACTTAGCGTTTTTACAAACTTACACAATGGTGAATTATTTATTGTCCTTTGAATCTTAAAAAATGTAAACAGACGTTTCGAATGGTATATACAATACACATCTATAACTAAAACAAGAGATTCTTTAGTTAAGTATCGCATTACATTTATTTCAGAATATTTGGATGACCCTGATTAATAACTATTTAACTGAGCGAAATAACATTTATGCACAATGCATATTTTGACTATAAAAGTATTATAAATACCTAGTACCTACTATATGAAATTACATTTTTAAGAACTAACAAATAATAAATATCTTATATAAATTACAATTGTATTTAATCCGCATATTTTTTATAATTTAAAACTATAGTGTAGAAAACTTAGCTTACTGTTATTCAATTTCTTATTTTAAATACATTTTGATTTTTTAATGTAAATCTACATTATTTTATGTATACATATTCTTGAAATAAATATTTATTTGTGTTACGTTTCATAAGCACCTCGTTTCATGTACAACTAGGTACTATATTTCATAAAAATCGTTTAAAATATGTATACAATATAATAAATTATATAGGTACCTACAGATTGCTTTTTTTAAAGCTTGTTTAAATAATCATTAGTACCTAATTTTAATTATTATAATATTAATATTATTATGCTATTTTTTTAAACTTAATTTCATAATTTAAATTGTTCATGATTGCCCTTTTTGCAGTTTATAATAATTATTAATTTATTACGAATAAGAGTATTTATAAAATTATTTTATGAAAAAGTAAACAATAGTCAATTATTGATAATAGTTGTTGGTGGATAGAGGTACCTACGTAAATAATAATTATGTATTAAAATATCATACATAATCATTATTCATAATATAGAATGACGAGTAAAATTTAAAAAAATATGTAATATACAATATACGTGCTACATAATATACTTTAAACAAAAAAATAATTGCCCATTTTTAATAAAAAAATAAGTAGCATTCAATCATATTATCAAAAAATGGTTGCACATTTGTGTGAAATACGATATTTGAATTGTATTAAAGACTTATATAAATTTTCCAGACCTAAATCAATAATATAATATGTCCAAATTAATATTTTCTATAGTGGGCCTTATAAATGTTTATATTGATATACCTAACACAACTACAAAATAAATCGTTTGATTATTTAGGTCTTGTCTCTTGAGTCTTGAGATAATATTATACTTGGGTACCTATGTTAAAAATTTGAATTTGAATTATTCTAAGATAGTATAATGTGCAGGGGCGCAATTTCAATGAAAAAACTGGGGGTGCTGATGCTCGTCTATTTTTTTTTTGGCATATTATCTATGGTTATAGATAGTCAGAGGCTGAAATCGTACAATACCCATTCAACAATTACCTAAAATATTTAGTATTGACTATAATGCTTTGGAAAGTATAATATTATTTAATTAAGAATTAATCAATAAGCACAATAACTAATATGTAAACATATTTTATTTTTTTTAATTAAATTACATTTTACACTTCACTCTAATGTCATTCTCCTTTCAGTTTTAGCAAAAATACGTATATAAATATGTATAAATATGTATACTTCATTTACATCAATTTGATTGGTCAAGTCTTTTTCAATATACAATATTGACAAATCTACTAATCTCTGTTGACCCATTGATACCCTAAGCCAAGTTTTAATATTTCTTAAGGCTGAAAAGGATCTTTCACAAGTAGCTGAACTGATTGGAAATGTGAACATTAAAACAATGGTAAGAGTGTAAAATAATTTTGCTAATACTACTGAGACAGATGACAGTGCAAACTTTAATTTTAGTTTAGAGATTTTATAGGTTTTTACTTACTGGTAGTGGCAGATATTTCTCCTTTAGCTTCACAATTGGTCGTTTTTTTTGTTATATTTATACTTTTCAAATATTGAAAACATTTTGTTATGAGTAAAAGTTTATGACTAAATTACTTATAAAACAAAATAATCCAAATGGTTCTTTCAAATAAACTTACGAATTCACACGTTCACTGTTGTCTATTCGAGCGGTTAATTGTTAATGAATGCAGGGTGTCAGTGTGCACTTATTTAGACGATAAATACAAGCAAATAGCAATTCGAAAACATTGGTCACTAGTATAAATAGAATTATTTACTATCATTATCAATGATAAAATTATAACAGTGGCAATAGTGGATTGGGGTTTATCCATAGAAACATAGAGTATTCTGAGTAATATATTTTGTCACACTGCAAATGTGTCCAGCGATGCGTTTTCGCCGAATTGCTGTACAAACGGGTTAGGCTAGGTTAGGTTATCGACACAGCTACAGTATTTACAAATAATCTAAATTTAAAATGTTCACTATGATTTTATGTTTTTATTACACGTCTTACGTATTTTCGCCTACACACTACATACACATACGTTTCATCAGAATATTATCACTTGATTAGTTTTTTAAATAATAATATTATTTATAAAGATAAATAAAAAATAACATAATAAAAACTGTTTTTTTTTATACATTATGACTTTTGAAATGTAAATTAAAGTGAAAAAATTTGGGGGTGCTAAGCACAGCCAAGCCCCCTCCCCAAATTGCGCCTATGATAATGTGATTTCAATATTGTATTTTACAAATAACATGTTTTATTATTTTCATTTTTAAAAAAACAGTTTAAATGTAAACATCAAACTCATTACGTAATAGTTAGTCAAGAATAATAAAAAACAAAACTGCACCACTTAAAAGAATAAATTATGTAGGACGTCCTTGAAAAAATCTAAATACTTCACTGGAAAAGAAGAAATAATTGTTACACATATATTCTGAAATGCTCTTATATTCTTTACTCTCGGTGTATGCATAACAAATAAGGCTCTCCAATATACCTAAGCAGTCGTGCGGAAATTGTAATTTGTAGACAATTTAATTTAGATTATCACCAAAAAATATGTATGTAGGTATAACATACCTAATATTATCGTTTAATGTTTGTACATAGCTAATACTTAATTAATAGTAAAGCTATATAATATTAATATAATATTAAACGATATGCCTAATTATCCTGAATTTTTATGTGGCTGGATAGTATTCAAAATTTAAGTATTGATATTATAGTGGACTTTGCTCTAGTGTGGAATTTAGTGGACGATTTTTTTTCTGAATGATTAAGGTTAGGTTAGGAACGTAGGTAGTTTAATTCTATTTTTTTTATTGATACAAAACACTGTACATACAATTATTATTTATTTAGCTAAAGTTTAGCACATTAAATATGTAAACATATTTTATATTTAAAGTATACGTATAATGTTCACAAATATTTATTTGAACAAAATCAATTAAAATTAAGCAATTACACATACCTATGATTATGTCGTGCACTCGTGCCCAATAAAGATTTTTTTGTATAATTTGATAAGAATGGCTTTATGGATGTAATAAGTAAAATTGTTGGACTTAAATCATTATTATACAAGCTTAAAGATCAATAACCTGAATTGTTTGTACATTTTTTATTCCATCCCAAAAAAATTATAAAAATTCATAAATTAGAACAACAAATATCAATTATTATTATAAAATAAAAATGTTAATACTAAACAATTTATTGTAATATTGTAAAATATAAAACACTAAGCTCTATCTAGTGGTGTATTTGTCTACAAAATATGAACAAATTTGCAAAGCAATTCGCTGTGTAACGAATAATTTTAATTTTTAAGTAATAATATATTAATAATGATATAACTAATAATTTGATAATAATTAGTTAATTTTAATCAAACACATAAAAATGGAATATTTAGTGATGATAGCTGCAATATAATAGATATAGGTAATATTAAATTAATGTAAATGATTTTATTGTCAACAAAACACAACAATAATATTCATTAAAATAAATTGAGTTTGGTTCCAATAATCCAATAATAATATGTAATTAATCAAAATTCATAATAGGTACCTTTGATTTTTCCAGTAATAAATATTTTATTAAAATTTATGAATTATTTCAGCTTTTCAGATAGTTAAATGAATCATTAATTTCGTTTTTTGAACTACCTTTACACTTATAAAAAATCTTTAAAATAGTCTTACAAAATGGTTAACAACTTATACTAAAAACATTAAATTTCAAACGTTTTGGAGATCGATTTTTATATTAGACAACCAATCGTTCAAAAATGTTACTGACAGTAGGATGACTGATAAGTGACAAGAAACAGAAGTGGTTTATTTTCTCCGTATCAACTTTCTACTTTTCCACTTATCAGCCTTATCCAACCGAATATTTATATTTGTATAAATTTCAGAGACTATAATAGTATTATAATATTAATATATTATGTTCTATTATGATTTATGACCATTCATGAAATAATAATAATAGATGTTTGAACGACTACTACATAGGCGCAAATAGTGGTGGGGATAGGGGGGATTGGGGGGGACTTAGTCGCCCTCAAATGTCGGTCAAGTCCCCCCAGTTTGAAATCAAGTAATTAGTACTAATTTTTATATTCTGTGGTACTAAGCAATATGGCCTGTGGGGAAAGGGGCTTGAGTCCCCCCCAAAACATATAGTCAATTTGTGCCTATGGACTACTAAAACGCTAATTGCTCAAGTGCTCAATTTACTTTATTTATAAATGACATAGATCTTAATAATGTCTTAGATAAAAATAATGACTACCTACTGGAATAATACACTTTTCCTCATCCCTAACAATACACTTATGATAAGCCAACAGATTAAAGCTACATGGTAACGAATTTGTCTACCAAGTCTATAATAAAAAGTATAGAATCGCACTTATTGTGAAGACCCACGCCTATTAAATACTGCCAAAAATAATATTAGTTACTCATCTATTTGAGCAGACCATTCTGATGGCATATCCCATGGTGGTTCTACAACAATAGTAAAATTCTCAATTTGAAATTCTGAGGGTGATCAATATGTATTGATTTTACAATGAAGTGTGTTTTTTTTTCTGTTTACCTTAGGGATAGTAAAAATGCTTCAAGTTTCCACTTCGGGGGTGGTTTCTGCTAAAACATTGGATCTAGTTGGTACTTTGGGTTGGTCAAAAGTAAAAAATGATCAGTACTTATCAAAATAACCGGGAAAAACAAAAAAAAATAAGGAACAACAGGAATTTTTGCGCGAAACCAGTATTTAACAAAACTCATTTTATTTTTTGTTGTCACTCAAAAACGAACAACCTTAGATACTTAGATACTTGACATTTTCACAAAATGTTTATACTATCATTTTTTGTACAAGATAAATTTTTAAAAATAATTTGAATTTTTGAGCTATTTATAGACATTTTTATTTTTCAATTTTAACGTTTTTTTTCCATGAATGTCATTAAACATTTTAATGAAAAAAAAATTTTAATTTACATCTCTGGTCTTGCACCTTGGATTTGTATTTTTTTGTATTCGGTTGTCGTTGGCCTACGTATGCCGGAGTTGCTATTTTACTAAATGTGTGAAGTTTGTATACAACTCTGCGTATATATATATATATTTTTCATTTAAAATATACTAAAAATGTATTTTATCATTTTTTTACGTATGATGTATATGTATATACCAGAATACCACAATCTCATTAAAAATAAACGGGATGAAACATTAGGCTAAAAATAGTCTGTTTCTATCTAAATATTTAGTAAACAGTGTAATTTACGATATTTATTGTCATTACATTTGTTTGAAGAGTACTAGGCAGGTATATGAGTTCCTTATCAATTACATCAAATAACTACATTTATTATATTTTAAGAAAAGTTTTAGCTATTTTTCTTTCTAAAATAATTATTTTATAGAAAGATCCATTTATTTTATGGTTATTATTATTGTGTTTTTTTTATGGTCTCTAGAGTAATGAAAGTTACAACTTGTTTGAATTATTTTTTTTTATTATAATTCACTCTTGCTGCTTGAATCGTATACTTTTTTAAATTGAATAATTTCAATAAGAAACTTATTTATGTATTATTATTATTATATCGTATTTATTTTACAGAAAATACATATTATAAATTATAATATGAGGTAACTATAAACATTAAACAATACGTAAAAAATATTTTAAGTAGATTTATATACAAGGTGATTCATTTTTTGTTAAATATGTTGAATTTAGTGTAATATTACATTTATTTATATATATATATATATATTTAAAAATATTAGTTCTATTGTAAACGTGATCAATTCTTTATTGTTTTTATAAGTACACATATGCATAATATATTATAATTTAATCATTTATTGACAAAGGATTATTAAATATAATGTAATAATATGTATATTGTATTATAATTTAGTATATATTTTAGAACATTTTAAAACATTTTTTTATGATCAACTATCATTAAGTTTCATTTATACCCTCAAGGAACTCTAGATAGAAGTAGTGGGATAAAAGACAATACTTTAACGTAAAAAAAAAAAATAAATAATAATAATCCAAACCATCATTAAAATAACGACGTTTTCATGTAAAAAAAATCATTATCGTATGCACTATGCAAAAGACTCCGGTGCAGAATTTACGATAATTTATATTTTATATTTTATATTTCGTATTAATTGTTGTCTTCGTTATGACTGTCTTTTAAGTACAAAATAATTATAACACGCATCTACTCGCGTTATTTTTTCACGACAATGTTTTAAAAAGAGGTTATCAGAACAATAATAATATATTAATATCAAGATATACAATTTTTATTCTGTACTCAATTATTATCAAAAGATATCGTTGTGTTAAAACTGTATAGACGCCGTTAACAAGTTAGGCTGAAAAGTGAAAATTCATTTGAATCCCAATGTATTCTGTCTACAGAGAAAAATATAAAGTAAAATATCGGAAGGATGTTTTCGAAAGAGAATTTCTGACTCAGGCGACAAGGCCCTTTTTAGTGGAACGGATTTCCATAACAGTTGGTATTAATCATTAATATTATCACGCGATATTAACACATACATAATAACATGCAAGGACCATACAATTTTAAATCCAATATTTAAATATTCGCTATCGTAAAGAAATCATTTATTTAGAAATACAATATTATGGCTACTGATTGTCTAAGTGTATCGCGACATTTATACTAAATTAATAGATTGATGTACTGATGTTTGAAGGTTAATGCTTAAACTTACATGAATGAATAACAGATGTCTATATTTGCTTGCTATCCCTATATTATATAATGTGACATAATATGTCTAGGAAGTTTGTATATTATTTATACGGTTCGTAGAACGTGACCAAAGTTTCTATACCTATTTCTATAACTTGTAAATGACATATTTAACGTAATGCTAAATGTCCCTGGAGATTAAAATGAGACACTTATCATTTTTTGGCTTTAATTGTATTGTGTTAAATTTATAAAATGTCAAAGTTATTACACGACCGTCAAAATATTTAAAACTAACACAATTGTAAAACAAAAGTTGAATAAATGTAAGTGTACAATATTTGTATGTAGGTAACGTTGAAAGTAAGTGTATTAAAGTAGTATTTATAATGTATATGTATATGTATAGGTAGTAAGAATAATAACTATTTTTATCAGGCACATAATTAAATCATAATATTAATTATTTAGATAAGGTACGACTGTCCATAGTACTTTAATGTATTGTGTAGTTATGTGTCTTATTAAAAGAACAAACTCCGTTACGAACTTAAAATACCTTTTTTTATATCTTTCGGAAGTCGAGGTTTTATTTTATACATATTAAGTACTTTAAGAGGACGTTACATGACATTTGTTGTCTTCGTCTTACAAGTGCGTAACATAGACAATTTAACGCTCAGCATAATATTACGTTTATCTCCGTTAGTTTAAAAATTAGAGTGAATTTAACTCTTATACAATTTAAAGGTAAGATTATTATCCAGGCAATGCCACAGGTTTTTATTATATTTTAATTTTAAGTAACGAGCATTTTAAGATGTAAAAACAATTTATAATTTTAAAATACCCATAACTCGCTTTAAAGCTATAAAATAATGAAAACCTTATCTTACCTTTAATTTTTATAAGAGGTAAATTCACTCTAATTTTTAAACTAACAGAGATAAATGTGATCCGCTGAGCGTAAAATTTACTATGATACGCACTTGTAAGACGGAAACAACAAATTTCACTGTCATGTCCCCTTAAGCCTCAGTGATTCCGAAAATTCTTACTCTGTATCAAATCGAATTATTTGTAGAATACATTTATTATGATTTTAATATTTATAGGTATCTGCCTACATATTTAAAATTTCTTGAAACGAATACAGGTAGGTACTGTTAATATTTTTTTATTTTTTATGAATAATTAGTAGTTTGCTTGGAAAAAATGAAAAAAAATGTCTAAATATTATTTTGAAAATTATATTTCTATAAATCATACAAAGTTTAAAATACTATAATTTATCAAATAAATTGTCGGAATTAATTAGTCTTGTACTCAAGGCTTCTTTCAGTTGATGTTAAAAATGATTTGAAGCTTAAGAAAACAGTTTTCATTTCCATGCTTTATTATTGATGTTGTAAGAAGTCTCAACTAGGTAAGAACAACTTTTTAAATTGTTGATATACATAATTCATTAATGTCTAAGATGGTTTTCTCAAACATAACATTATAGTCCTAACTATAATATATTATGTACCTATATTATATTTAAATGTGTGCATTTCAAAAATTATAACATATGATAAATATAATAAGGCATATAATATTATATTCAACTTTAATTATTTCATGTTAACATTTTATTTTGAAAATAAGTATATCCATTACTTTAAAATTATACATTTAATCTCATACACATCTAAGAAAAATTATATTTTTAATCTCTGATGTTTATTTTTTAAATTAAAGTTAATTTTCAGATATAAACATGGTGAATCATTGACTATTGACATTGGATATTAAACAATGGACATTCATAAATTGTAGTTACTTATATATGCAAGTATCGTATATAAAATAATATATATTACAATTATTACCAGTAATTTAAATTAAATTACATTTACTTTAACTATTTTGCAAACTAAAGCAAATTTTCAGAGCAAAGACTAAATACAAAATACCTTGGATTACCAAAAGAACAAATTTATTAACGGTAAAATGAATAATTAAAATATTACAGTTTATTTTTTTTTTTATAAAATAACTTATTTTTAACAAAGGCTTGGAATTTATATTATACCGGCATAGGTAGGTATTTGTTTAAAAATTCCATGTTTGAAATTTTACACATAACAAGTTTATTCCAAGATGTCTAGATTGACATTTTAAAAATTTTCTTTGTATATTATTGACATTTTTCTTTTCATATGCATATTGTGTGTCAATACGATTATTCATAAACATTTAAAGTTTGATTTATATTACGCCATTAAACATATATATAATATTTGTATTTTTGGTTCCAAATTAAGAATGGATAATGAGTGCTAATTTATTGTAGTAATTTACTAAGTCATTGCTGATGGACACAACATATTTTATATCTAAGAATATTATGTGTATTACGTACACAATACGTATATAATATGTTATTTCCATATAGTATGTATATAAATATAATTATGATATAGTTGAGACATCTTTAAAATATTTCGTACATTACGTCAACTGGTTATAAAAAGTGTTAACTGTAATAAACTACAATACCAAAACACATAAATTTTGTCAAAAAAATAAAAATGTTAAATTATGTAAAAACAGTTCAAATGTTTTATATAAAGCAGACCCACATATTTTCCCCAAGAGTGTCTTCAATTGTGAATTTACATTTACGATCTCTTCTATTTTTTTGGTATGCAAACGTAAAACATGATTTTTTTAGAGGCTTATAAATAAAATATCTCAAAATTTGATAGTACTGAACAAAATTCAAAATACTGTACACAATTGTAGATAACAATGATAAGTATCTACGTAGTAAAAGTTTCAATGAATGTATCAGAACTTATGAACGGAAAGTATTTTGTAGTTTATGATGATAAGTGATAACTAATAAATGATAAGATACAATTATAATATTTTGTTGGCCGATATTTAGGATTATAATAAAACTGTTATTTTATACTACCTAGGTACATGTTATTTTATCATGAAAAGTTTTTGTTGAACAATATGAAAGTAAAAATAATTAACAAATAGGTAGGTATAGTGTATAGGTATAACTAAACATTTCTTATTGTATAATATTTGAATGTTTCATTGTTTGTATCTATTGTTTCAATGTGTATTATAAATACAATTAAGACAGGTAACTACAACGCATTTTATAATTTAGCAGAAAACACAATAAACGTAAAAAAAAAACAATATGAACTTAAATCAGAAATTATATTTTAAATGTAATAAATATTAAGTAATATCGGTCTTATGAAAGAATGTTACTCTCAATAGACAGTAGAATATTATATTATATATTACCGAAGGCTTAGTAAAAATGTCAACGATACTAGCTAGTGTTCATAAATTAAGAAAAGACAGATGAAAAAAATAAATGAATGTAATAATAGTGAATTTTACTTTATTTTTTGTTCCTATAGTTAAGTTTTTCGCAAATGTTTAAAAACGGGTGACAGCATTTAAAAAAATGATCAACCTTATTAAGGTGTTACCTTATATTATTACGATTTATGAATAATTATGAAAAATAAACAGCAAAAATGCAATTTATTATAATTTACATATGTAATAAATTAAGATATCTCTTAAAACATATTTATTTCGTGATTATTTTAGAGTATATTTCAAAAACGATTTTATTGAAACGAAATCAGAGATGTACTAGAGTTGAATATCAGTACATCGTACAGTAAACTAAATCCGAATACATTCGATTCGTGATAACTCGAACCTCGATAACTCGAAGAACTCGACAACTCGATTTTTTTTTAATTCCCCTAGAAATTATAATAACACTCAATGTGTTATAATGTCACACAATGTACTATAACTTATAAGTCTTGTTAACTCGAATATAAAATTGTGATGAATAGTTTAGTCGAAGTTTATTTTTATATCTGTTATATCTGGATAATCTGAGTATTTCGTGATTATTGTGTTAATTATTATATATTATGTTTTATCTACTTCAGTACTGTACAATAAAGATTAAACGACTAGATAGAAACTGATTATTAGCGCATACACAATAATAATAAGTATGTATTGGTTAGTATTTGTCTACACTCTACCTGCAGGGTTTGGATTAGATAAGTATTTTTTTATCTAGATAAAAAAAAAATACAATAACGAAAATTAAACCATTTAACTATAGCTGACAAAGTTCATGTGATACAATTGGTGGAGAAAGGTAACTGGAAAAAACAAGACATCGCAAAAGAATTTAATATTCCTCCAAATACGCTGTCAACATTTTTAAAAAATAAGGCGGATATTTAAAAAAAAAATTGAAAACAATTAAGGTGACTGTAAAAGATCAAAACTACCAGAATATCCAAATGTAGAGGTATGTTTATTCAAATGGTTTACTCAATGTAGAGATAAAAATATACCTATAGGTGGACCAATACTAAAAGAAAAATCAGAATATTTCGCAACTCAATTTGGTTATTCCAATTTTAAAGCAAGTCAAGGCTAGTTAGGAAATTGGAAAAATTGTCATAACATAATTTTTCGTAAAATATATGGTGAAAGTGCTTCTGTAAATGACTCTTTATGTAATGAATGATTAGGAAAGTTATCAAACATCATAAAAGAATATTCTCCCGATGATGTATTTAATGTGGATGAGACAGCATTGTTTTTTAAATGCCTACCCGACCGCAGTTTTATTTCGAAAAGGGAAACTTGTTCAGGTGGCAAACAAAGCAAGGAACGGATAACCATTCTTTTAGGATCAAATATGTCAGGTTCCAAAAAAATTAAACCACTTATAATCGGGAAATCAACTAAATCACGATGCTTTAAAAGAGTTAAGAGTTTACCATTAGATTATGAGTGGATAAAAAAGCATGGATGACTTGTGATCTATTTAAAAATTGGCTTATACAATTTGATCAAAAAATGCGACTAAGAAATATTCTATTGTTTATTGATAAATGTACAGTGCATTGTAATATAAATTTAAAATCTGTAAAAATCGAATTTTTACCTCCAAATACTACATCTAAACTACAACCAATGGTTTAGGGAATAATACAAAATTTCAAAACATTATACCGCAAAGAAATTATTCGAAAAATTGTTTTCGATATCGATAAAGGCAGACCATGTTCAATAAATCTATTACAATCCATGCGTATGTGTGAAAAATCATGGCGTAATTTACAACCAAGTACAATTGTCAATTGTTTCAAAAAAGCTGGATTCTATTTTAATGATGAGCATGATGTGTGATGGTGATGGTTTAGAAAATAATGACGATGATGATGGTGGATATGATTGGCAAATTGTAGAAGATAAACTTAATATCGATCAAGAGATTACATTTCAATCATATGCTACAATCGATGATAATATTTGACTGTTAACTGATAACGAAATCACGGGTATAAATATATCAAATAGTGATTCCGAAAATAATGAAAATGATGAGTTTGAAATAACTTTAAATATGATTACGGCGAACCAAGCAATGTCATCATTACAAACTGTTAGGAAATTTGTTGAATCTGTCGAAGGCGTGGATACTTCTGTTTTCGAATCCATAGGCAAATTAGAAGATTTTGTCAATAAACAGCCAAAAAATCAAAAATTAATAACAAATTATTTTTCTACTGGATCTCATAAATAATACATGTGTACATACCTATAATTTCATTGTATTTATTTTTTTAATGTAATTTAGTTTTTGTATAGCATTTATGTATATACATAAATGTATTATATTTGTCATAACGTTCTTATCGTAAAATTTTAAAATTATATTTCATTACATAGGTAACTCAAAGTTTTGATTTTATTTTGATAAATTCGAGTTAGGTATCTAGAATAATACATATCTCGAGGTGAATTTTTATCCCCCTTCAACTTCGAGTTATCGCGACTCGACTGTAACACGTACGATTAAATGATTCTTATAACAGACTATAGTAATGCTTAAAAATAGTTCAATCACTTTTGATATTATCGTTTGAACAGTGTAGGCTTTCGCTTTTCAGACAAAATTCAATATAATATAAATTCTTCGGAATAAACTCTAAAGTATCCTCTTAAAAGCTTTCCAGTATAAAATTGGCATACAATAAATGACTACACAAACTACAAAGACAAAGAAATACCATACTTCTTCTACAAAACTAAAAAAAAAAACAACAGAGAACAAGTTGAATCTAAACTTTAAAACTTCGAAAGTTCCTAGTAAAGTGACACGAATAATTGAATACTGAATTATATTAGTACGCATTCGATTAAAATCAAAATCAATATATCCGTTGGTGAAACAGAGTTTACTCACTAAATATTATAATATAACTATAGGTAGATACTATAAAATATAATATATAATAAAAACGGTGTCAAAAATAATTATAATAACTGTAAATCAATAAATCTTGCAATAAAATATGATTGAGCTATTTCATTTAAGACTCATTTTATATCAGTGGGTATGTCCTAGTATTTTATTTTTTTATCAATAGAACCACAAACCGTTTATATAATATTATTGTACAGATAATATATTATTATGTGTACATAATATTATACTATTAGTCATGCACTCTTAAACACGACGTTATAAGCCTGTTACTCAAATACAATATATTATTCTAACAACGTAGTTCTTAGTGGTACCTCAAATTGTACTGCTTTTGAACTGTTATCGTTCATATTAATAATGATAAGAATTGACTGCAATTTATAAACCTTACCTGGGAATTTGCAAGGCAACCGCATCTAGGCTATCAGATGGCGTTAGCGGCGGTTTCTCGAACAACCGGCTGGGCGCCAGTGTTAGCTGATGCCTGTGCCTCATACCTCGTTTCCGGCGTTTTTTTATTTCCTCCTCACGGCGAAGGTTGTGCAAACGAAAAAAGAACATTGACATTCTGAAATAATCATATACATATTTTTATAAAATAATTATTTTAATATCAAACACGATAAAGTTATCACCGAGGTTATTAATTCATTTGAAATGGGTAGGTAGGTATCGTGGTGTAATGAATACGAATGAGATAAAACGAACAGTATATAAATGCAATCTGTATAAAATACATTACAAAATACTTTTTTAATGACTTCAATAATATATTTAATACATTTAATTAAAGTTGAACGAACTTTATTTGAATTTTATCGGAATTTTGTGTAAATGTACACACTTAGTTCACCTACCGTGTTTTTTGATATTTATTTAATTATTTTGAATTTTTCACTCCACTAACTTATAAAAAGAGCTATGGCCACTCCATTTAACACCAGTTTTCCCAAAGTAATAAGAAGTTTTGATTATTTATATTAAATTATATAGACAGAAAAATGGCATAGGTTTAAATAAGTAGTTATAGTATTGATAACTCAATTATTGTATTACTACCAACAACGATAAAACGTATTATTTTAATATTAAAACAGTTACATTTAAACAATAATTCATTAGACTTATTAGAGCATTTAATGTTCTATATAAATCATAAAATATTGTGTGGTGTATTAGAGCTAACTCAACATAATAACTCAGATAATATATTATATATATTATATTATATTACCGTTAAATACCTCTATCTATATTGAAAAAAAATTATAATAGCTGACTTTTTTGTCTGAAACAGGATACTACTTCTTTAGGTAAGACAAACCTTAGTACCTTATGAACTAAACACTAATTTTACAGCATAATATTACGGTGAAAATGAATAAAGTACAATAGTGTAATACTTACTTAATTTTTTATTTAAAATCACATAGGTTATTTTTCAAATACAGTAGAACCTCGATTATCCGAACTAATTGGGACCGCACCTAGTTCGGATACGCAAAAGTTCGGATATTGGAAATATAAAATAAAAAATGTTTATAATATTATGCATTAATAATTTATTATTTTTATTATTAAATATTTATTATTATTATGAATATATTATTAGAATTACATTACATATTACATTACATTATCAGAAATACATTAAATTGTTAGAAATACATTAGGTACATACATACATTATTAGAAATAAATAAATACATAATTAAATACATGACATTTATTATATTTTTTTGACATAATTATCAATACCTGCCGGATACAAGTTTTCATGTTCGGATAACAGAACGTTCGTATACGCTAATTATAGTTCGGATAATAGAGGGTTCGTATAACGGAGGTTCGGATAATCGAGGTTCTACTGTAGTTCATAATTCATATGCGTTTAATAAAATATACAATATATTTTGTTATTATAAATATTTTTTTAAATAGGTACAAATAGGTTAGAAATACTCGTAATCTAACATATTACCCCAATACTTTTATATAGATAAATCTTTTAAAATATGAATTAATTATAAAGTTAGGTTATTAGTTCTATATCGCCATAAGATAAAATGTAAAATGTATAATTCATCTATATAAGAAAATCTAAAACCAATGATCGATACTTGTGGATAAAATAAAATAAAATAAAATAATTATTTAGGTACTCATTGTGTCAAATTACACTAGTTGATCGTATATGATATATATATTATTATGAAATATTATGATCGATGGATTTATTATCTCAGTTGATCAAACATTATTTTTTTGGTTTATTTTTATTACTTAAAATAATCAAATTTTATATTCAAGTATAATACTTATTTTAACGAGTTATCAGTAAATAATTTTATGATGTGATTAGTAGATTTAGTTTTAGTCATGAAAAATTAATTATATCTATAATATAAAATGCTCTACAATAGTGTGACACAGACAACTTTGTTACACGAATATTAAATGAGTCCAAAAGCTTACTATAGTAAAGTTTCATAAATGTCATCCATTATTTAACATTGTACTTGAATGACATTTTATATATTAAGTAGAATTGATATTATATAAGGAAGTTATTTGTAAATTCTTTAGTAGAGATATCCGTTATTTTAAGGTCGTTGCTTTAAAAAAATATTTTAACACTGAAATCAATCTAAATCATGAATGAACCCTTATTATTAAGTTCATAATATTCATATGTGCATAGGAACTTTTGTTCTACCTACTTATTTTTATTTTATTTTTCTCAGATCAAAAAAAAAAAATAATAATATTGGATATGACATGCGTATGGTAAAGCCGTAAATATTGTCAAAGAAATATAATATAATCTTGGGTCCTTCAGAAAAAATGTATTTTATTGAAAGTCTACCGTGAATACTCTAGGGAATCAAATATTATTAGTTCTCGTCCATCGATTTCGTCAAAATTCTATGTGCACAAAATGACTTATTAAATCGAGTTAACACTTTTTTCGTAATAAAGCAAGGCTAATAAAAAAAGTTTACGTGGTAAATTATAACACTGCGATCAAACAGCAATTTCAACTAACTTTGGGCCCAAACCTATGACATTCTCGCGAGAATAAAACTATACCTCATATCACATAATAATAAATCTCTTATGTACCTCACCCAACAATAATCTAGAGAAAGAATTTAATTTTAAATTTTACTTGACTGTATTTCTAGATATTATGTTCAAATGTTACAAAAAATATGTATAAAATAATGCGAAATATATTATAATACTAAGTATATCTAAATTAAATATTAATAAGAAATACATTATCAAGTGGTTTTACTCAGTATTTATTTTAGTTCTTATTTCTTTATTTTATAATACATATTTTTTTATGGTAAAAAGTTGTACATTTAAATAAATAAAAGTGAGATAAAAAATACGTATCCTCTTGAGGCTGAGGTACACTAATTATAATAAAGAAATAGTCCAAGCTGATTGAACGTGGGAATATGAAATTATCATCCATATTATTATAGTACATTATTATGTTAATTATTGAAAAATATTTTATGAGTAGATATGTGTTACATATTGTATGCATCAACATTATTTGTATATATCTCGTAAATTTAAGGTTTTTTTTTATTTTTTCGACAACATCCATTGTACCTAATCATCTGTATAGTTTATAAATTCTACAAATACTATTATTTAAGTTTGATCTGTTATTTTAATTATAATACCTACTTCAATAATTTTTCCTTTTAATGCCAATGAAGTAGGTAATTAAGGAGTTAAAGCTTTAAATTGTTGTCTTCTTTTTCATTTTCTATAATAATCTAAGCTATAACAGTAATCATAGCTAAGAGTAAATGCTAATATTTTGTTTAAAGTTGTTAGTTATGTTTAATTATGAGGATTATTATAGGTACTTCATGTAATTATACGATGAATCATACCGAATCATGGAATATTTTTAAACTTGTGTAAAAGTTTTCAAATATCAGTGAAAAAACAATTTAAAGTAACAAATGTAAATAATAATTATTGAATATCGTATTTGTTTTTAATTAGCAACACATTATATACTCAATATTATTATTATGTTCTAAGATATGTTTGTTAGTAACTGAAAAGAAAATATTGATTTAAATATTATTTAAACTCAATCAATAAAATTAAAAGTTTGTTAGCTATGATCAAGAGCATTTTGCACGACACTCAAAGTGGAAGACGACAAAATGTCTAAAATCTTGTAAATAAAATAAATACAACAATTGATTAAAATTCTGATTTGATTTCTCATGTAATACTAGCCAATCTAAGCATTATTTTTAGTGTGTAAAACACGTACTTTGTCGACAAAAAAGAATTTTTAAATCAAACATCAAATTATGTAAATGTTACAACATTGTAAGTGCATGTCAATAATCATTATTTTCTATCATTTTTATTTTATTTTTTTTTCTAAAATCGAATACATTTTAAAATAATATAAAGGAATGACTAAACTTTATGCCCTCGCGTGTATGTCGTACGTGCATGAAATAACTTCATAGTCAGTAGTTGGTAAGTGGTAGGTAACTGGTAAGATTTTCATATACATATTAATTATATTATTATGTAGCCAAGTTCAAATCGGTTAACCGAGTTTGAGAAATCAGAAATTAGAGTATCGAGGAATTCGATTTAGTCAATTTTTAGTGTATAATTTCTAACGGTTAAATAAATATTTAGCGAACAACAGATGGTAAACAAACTAAAAATTGTATCCAACTGACAGCTTGAACTGTTTGGAGTCATCATCATTTTGTTTAAGATAACTATACACATTCTTTTGGCCTATTTTCCATAATTTTTCTCGGGATCTCAATAACAGCTGCAGCTTTATTTTATTTTTGATCTGTCAGTCAATTTACTTTTCATTTTGTACGATTCAGCTGTTGAGGTTCAATGAATTGTGTTGTGGTAAAATATTTATGATTCAATGACGGGATTCCTATTTATACGATTCATCTTGTTTTTATCATCGGACTCGATACTTTTAATTTTGGGTAATTGTATTTTACACACAAAATACACTTATATAATTAAATCATAATATGAAACAAAATAATTATTGGAATTTAAATTTGATGAATATGGAGTATGTCGGGAGTATGTGTGGTGTGCATCAACAATAAATTCGGGAACTGAACAATAATTGTAATATGAGGTTTCCAATCAACTGGAAATTCGATTTGGATAACATGTACCTACATGGTTCATAATACATTATTACATACTGTTATAAACATATTAATATGTCAACGGTTGAAATAAAAATCGACCAACAAGTGTGGTATTGAGAATATAAAAAGCATTATGGCGGTTGCAAATATATATTTATTTATTTATTTATAAAATCATTAGTCAATGCTCGATCAACAGGTCTAACCTGTATACGGATCAAACAATTGTGACGAATTGCCGTCGGTGGTATATTATTAACGAATAACAATATTGCATTGACATTGTGTTATTTTTTTTTGTTTGTGACCTAGGGCAACCAAAAAAAAATGCGTGTTTTCATGTTGTTTGCCTCTGTAGAATATCTATAAATAAATTGTGATTGTGTGGTGCGATCCGAATCCGAAGATCCATAAAGGCCGTTTTCTGTCACCCTTTGCAAGTTGCCACCCGGGGTTATCGGTCCCCAAAGGCCTGACCGTAAGTCATAATGCGTGTGAAAAACGTATAAAAAGAAAACTCATTTCCGTTTAGATTTTTATATCCAATCATTCGACCGCTCGTATTGGCTGTTGCTATCTATTCTCTTCTCCGATATTAAATCCGTCTCGTTATGCCAGATATGTTATTCCACATCGTTAGTCTTTCTTTCTCTGCTCTTTTTTTCGTTTCCTCTATCCCCTCTATCCATCATCCCCAGAGACCCGTCCGATGTATATAACACATATTGTACACATTTTACAAAAAGCAGTGTGTTTTTTCTTTCCTATCATTTCCTCATTATCCTTCCAAACGTACGATGGCCGTAGACGACCGTTACTCGGTGCCTGTTGTAGATTACGCTCATCGGCGTTATTAAATTCCATGTCAGCTGAACTCCTCCCGACCAACACGTTAACTTGTATATTATCAAATATCAAAATAGCACAATTCGTCTGGTTAACAAAAAAAAAATAAACGGGAGTATTGGAAAACAAAAACAATGAAGTCGTAAAAGTTATGACTGGCCTTAGTTCCCTATAACTTATTACCGAGGTCAGCTTTAGGTCAATGCAAGCTGTGCCGTTGAACAAAGCCCTGAGGATTTGATGGGCTGCGGGAAGTCAAACTACCGGGCATTTCTATGATGGTTGTCAGATATTTTGGAAATTAATTTTTAATAATAATTAATAATTTTAAATACTGTTAATTATAGTATTATATTATCAGTATTATTACCAACATGATTATCAGGTTGAATAATATTGAAAATTTATTATTAGCCTTAGAAAACAGCGTTCAATTTGTTTACCAGTTAACATCATACAGTATACCAGTTAACAACATTTTATATTGGGTTTTACTTGACTTAACAGTTATTATAATAATCAGATACTTAAGTATATACTTGAAGTGGGGACATCTGTAAGGCTACAGTCGTAGACCTTGGTTTTTATTGGATTTAATTTAAACTAATTTCTTATTAAGTCATTTTTACTCATTTTATTATTTATTATTATCAACACCCCATAGGGTATTAATATCTACAGATATATAACAGTTTCAAATTATAAAAATTAAATAAATTACAATATTTCGAATATTTCTAAGTAGATTGTACAATAAAGGTATACTACTAATCTGCAGAAGACGCAGCCTCGTAAAAAACGTAGTAAAAATGTACCTCTTATTAAAAAAAAAAATAGTATATAAAAATTATTTTGTATAAATTAATTTATTTTACAAACGACCTTAAATTAATATTTATTAGATGTATTCGTGTTGGTAACCCGTACAAGAAGAGTGATTTGTACTGTATTATTATAATGCGAGGTATAAGATGGCATTAGAAAGGGATAGCGTCACAGGGCTTTGAAAATTTCAAAAGGTTAGAAGGAGATGAGGTGGAACCGTAGAGAAGTCAATTTTGCCTGAAATGAGATTTTATTAATTTATATTCAATTCAAATAGCATAATATTATAAATTTAACACTAAATCGTAATTATTAATAGTCAAGTAGGATCTAATGTAAAGCATACTAAAATATTTTGTAGTGCGTAAGATCCTTTAAGACATAAGAAACTATATATCCTAAAATGGTTTATTTTTAATTAAGCGTAATCTATAGTTACCTTGTGATTATTTACCTAACTGTTTTAATCCAGAGATTATAATTGTGTAACAAGATATTATTAAACATTTTATTGCATACTGCCACACTAAAATATGAGATTAACACTTATGTAAATTACTTTGCATGGATTAATTGATATGTTTATAAAAACATTAACCCATAATGTTTCTAATAAAATTTTTAAATTTATATATTTAATATAAATAATATGAGTAGGTAATATTGTGCAATGTGTGTGTTTCTGTGAAAAAAAAACTTGTTTTAAATAATAAATGCGATTAAGGTAGATATGTCTTTTAATAAAGTGAAATAAAGTGAAATAAATTCACTTGTAATTTGAAATTATTACGTTTTTTTCAGCAGGTAAACATATTTTAAAACATTGTTTTGTATAATTATTTTACCGTTTCAATTAAACTGCTTAATAATCTATTTTTTAGTTGACACGTATTCATACAATAGCGACCTATGGTAGTGCTATATTTTAAGGGGCGTTGAAACCCTTTAATTTTATGAGTGGCATACGTGTGCATTATTCATTTAGGGGGAAGACAACAATAAAGTAAAAAAATAAAAATGCTTTCAAAGTATTTTTACGCTTTAGAAAAAGTGTCCTGTTTATAAATGGGTCGAAAGGTTGAATAGATAGGTATGTCATTTATGTATTAAGTACCCAGGATATTTTTGGATCGATATGGAATACAATTAATCTTATATTACACCTGTGTAAAAACGTGTGTAATTTTTCCAATAGTCGAAGATAAATTAGAATATAATAAGTATATAAAGCATGTACAACACAATGTCACACTATAAAGACTAAACACGTTCAACACACGAGAAAAATCCACACCGAGGCAAATAACTGCCTGAAATCGATTAGAAATAATCGACCATAGGAAAACCGTGTGTAGTATAATACAAATCAGTTATTCTTTGCCAACGCCACTTCCACGTACGATCGCAATTATTCACAATGCAAAAACGACGATGACCTTTGATTTCCCTTGCGGTATAACGTACGATAGTCGTATTATAGGTACGAGCTGTAATAGGCCGCATACGGTTTAACGACATTACATCATTAGGAAAGTGGATGCGCCGTCAATCTTACTTATAGGAAGAGTATTTAAGGTGAAACGCTTTGAGTTGTTTATCTGTGACAGATGTATAGTAGTTGATAATAATACGTATTACTTGGCAATGATTATACCGACGATGTGCTCTCGAAATCACGCAATTCCCGCATACCTATCGACCGCTTCCATTATCGAGATTGTATCGAATTCGTTCGATTAATTAAATAATATGTTGAAACAATGTGAGTTTTATATTTTACCGACGAATATAATACGAACCCACTTAAAAACACGAATCGTTGAAAGAAATAATTATTAGGTTATTTTCCAGATACATAATTTAATGTGTGTGGTATTTTATTTACAATATTGATCGATTACAAACTAATTTACTATTAGTATAACTGCAGACTATGATTCGGACTCTCAAACGTTACAACACGATGTTCAATGTTCATATAGGAAATCTTTTGTGGAAGAGGTATAGTTGGCTTGAAAATTAAATGGACAATAATTATTAGCCATCTGAGTAAATATAAGTAAGTATGTATATTATATTATACGATATAAATATTGATTCGTTCAACACATATTGCGGCTCAGGGGAAGCTAGGTCAGCAATATAATATATAATGGAGTTCAATTATTTAATACAGGTAGTCAGTGAAAATGTATGTCTGTATCAAATGTAGGTATACGGTATAATATGGTATTATGCTAATATCATATAATGCTACCATATTATTACTATGGTGACTGGTGTGTATAAAAGCTTTGTGTTACGTTTAAATTATGTTATATATTATTCCAAACGAATTACAAAGTATCTTTTTTGATTTATGTTTTTAGAAGTTCGTTACTTTTAAACGATAAACCGCAAATTCTTCATTAAATATTGTTACCTAGATATTTTGAGAATATTATAACAATGTATTTTACTGAGTTAAAACTATTGATCATAATATTTTTAATATAATAGAATTGTTCCTATTATTTTTTATGGTTATGGTTTTATTCTCCGCTGTCACAATAATAAATATAATCACCTAGATAAAAAAATTATTTATTTATTTATAAAAATATTATTTTTCTACATTTCATCTATGAAATTCATTTTTTTTTATATTATTATGTTTTACTTTAAACATTATATGACAATTGTACCGAGATTTCAATGTGTATCTCATCTTTGTCACTTACAGATATTTCATAAAACGTTTTTTGTTTAAAATCTTCAATAATATGCTCGGCTATGAATTTGTCTTTGATCCTTCTCAAGTCTATAAGAAAAATAATACTTTGAAAATGGATCACCCAGGATACAATAATTTAAAAATAAAACATAATATTTAAATTTTAAAATTAGCTATCCGTAATTTAATAAATCATGTTTGATTAACTGTTGATAGTTAAGAAATTATTATTATTATTATTTTTTTATTCGTATGGCATTATTATTATTTTTATTTATTAGCATTGTTTGATCTATAAATATATTTTAACAATAAGCACAAATAATGTCTATAAGGTTAAGGTTAATAGAGAATAAAGTAAAATTATTAAATATTAAAATTTTTATTGACGACACTTATAGGCAGTTTGTTAATCGATGTATCGTGAATTATTTATATGCTCCGGTTCTGCTCTATAATATAGAAGTCTGGCCTACATAACACGGTTGCATAGCATTACGAACACCGATAGTAATTCAGTGTTATTATTTATTAAACATATTTTTATAAACACTATTAAAATTAACTTTAATATTGCTTCAAGTTAATAAATAAATGAAGCTGATTATACTAAAATGTAAAAGGTAGGGATCACCGGATTCTATATTTGCGGTTTGGGAAAAAGTTTTTACAGGATATTCATTGTCCTTAAATGTTGGTTCATTAGTTAATGTAATTCCATCTAACCACGAAGATCTTATAATATTGAGATACTTTAAGTACAGTTACATTTGTTTGTCATTTAAAATAAATATCTTATTATATTATAATGTAAAAAGGAAGAGTTAAACAAAATATAAAATAATAGTAATAGTTGTATAAAATGTTATACAAATATAGAAACATATTTAATAATAACATAATAAATAATTTAATTATATTGCAACTCATGGTAAATTAGTTATGTTTATTACTATAGGTACCTTCAATAATTAATTGTACATAATATTAAGAGTGTTAAGTATTCATTTTATAGTTGTATGTTAATTATTTTATTTTGTCATAATTATATTATTTATTTCCAACTCAAATGTCAAACAAACTTGTTCATTTTATAACTGGATATTGATGAATTAAATTATCTTTGAGGTAGTTAATGCTTATAAAAAAATCTCTTATATTTCCCTGGCTAATCCACAGTTTTTAAATTATAAACAGTTTACTTGTGCATAAATAATACTATAAAAAATAATATCGTTAATTAAATTTAAAATGTGATTAGTTTTAACAATGTATTATTCGTTTTTAAAGTAAATTACTAATGCGATATTGTATTTAAATGCTACATAAGTAATATGTAAGAGTTGTTGGTGTTTGCAAAAGTATAGGTGAAGGTACATTTATGTTATTTTATCGAACATGGAGATATTTTGGTATAAAAAATGTTGATCTATATAGTGTCTATAGATATAATGGAAATGCATGGGTGT
Source organism: Metopolophium dirhodum (assembly GCF_019925205.1). Taxonomy (NCBI): domain Eukaryota; kingdom Metazoa; phylum Arthropoda; class Insecta; order Hemiptera; family Aphididae; genus Metopolophium; species Metopolophium dirhodum. The sequence continues at coordinate 18,725,265 of NC_083563.1, read as the reverse complement.
GCGTATATTCTTATCAGACGTTTAGTTCGAGGTCGTGTTAAAGAATAATAAATTAAGATAGCTGATATGCATTGTGTGAATAGCTTGCTGTAGGGATGACGTTAGTATTTTCCATTTTACTGTCATGTTGTTCTTTTATATACTTAAATATAAAATGTGTTTGTGCTTATATACGTATGTTTTATTTCGAACAATGTTATCTTCCTTAGTAAGGGATATCTGGTACCTAGTGAACCAAATCATGTGCATTTGGCAAATGCTGGTGTGACATAATGATACTAAACCACGCACGCTCGGAAAATATATTCACCTCCACTGGAAATATTTAATTGACATTATTCAGTATAACAATGGCCTTGAAGTGTGTTTTACTTCCTTCCTCCCCCTCCACGTATTATAAGTATTTATTTAAACTAAATATTATTGTAAATTAAAATATAACATCAGTATTTGTTTACGATTTTTAAAGCTTTCAAAACGCTTTTATACTTGTTATAGAATTATCTTAATTAATACAATATTACAATTACACCATTGATTGTATTTTAATGTGGCACGCGATTAGTAACTCAATTATATAATTATTAGTTTGAGTAAAAATTAATAAAAATATACTAAAGAGGGCGTTACGGTAAAACAGTTATCTCCATATTTTTACATGGGTAGAATTCATGAAACAAATTCGTTTTAGAAATGTCTTCATTTTTATGTTTTTTAAATACAAAATATGAAACCTACTTAAGTTTAAAAAATTTAAATTATATGGTAGGCGTGGCTTAGAAAATATAAGTAAATAGATAATTCCAATAGCTTATAGTATTTAATCCTATTTAAAATGTATATTTAGATGCATTGAAAATTAGAAAGTTGCAACGACCACATTGTTAAGTATTTGGCGTGAAGTAAAAAGTGTAAACATTGGTAATCAATATTTAAATACTACATAATAATCAGCAATTTTATTTTTATTTTAACGTTATAGGTAATGATAATGAGTTTGTTTAAAAAAAAAAAAATGTCAGTAAATAATAACAAAATAATATTCAGTGTTCATAGTTATAAGTTATAATATTGAACAACTTTGTAGTAAACCACTACAATTAGTGGTAATATTAAGTTTTGATCTCGGATATTAAACAGTTCATAATATATTAAAATATTAATGTATCGTGAAATATATGAAATAATATAAAAAATATTTACTATCTATAAATAATGAAATAAGCGAAAAGTAATATTATTGTCATGTTCAAGACCTACGGGTAATTCAAACTGATGCGTTTGACGAGAATAATTAATAATCATTGAACCATGAATTATTATACAATTTAATTATAATATAATGTTATGAATATAAGCGAAATTGTAATATTAAAAATAATAATGTCCTGAAGTTAAAAATGTTTGTTGTTAATTGAGTAGTTAACAATGTTTTAATGAACAATATAATAGGATAATTAAACTTGAATAATAACTGACGGGACCTTTTCTGATCGTTTGGTTATACTATTGATATACGATTCCATTATGTTTGTGAATAATGCATTATTGTTATTTAACAAGATTTCAATAATAGTTTATGTACAATAAAAAATGTAATCAAAAATTAATTTTCAATTAACTTAACATAATCGTAATTATTATACATTGTCCTACAAAACCTTGTGACTTCTGGAGAATAAAATTGTCTAAATATTTTGTTATTTGCTTATTACGTCTTGAAACATAAATTGTAAAAATACTTTTGAATATAATACAATAAAAAATATTTTTATTATGATCGTGTTTTTAAAATTAATTATGAATAATATATACTCCTAAATAGACCGCTGATTTATTCCAAACATAATTAACAATACAAGATTATACATGTATTTTTTTTTTTTTTATATATTATGATTACAATTTATTTTAATTAATTTATATTATATTATTGTAACACTAATAATATTCTTTTTGTTTACATTACAATCGATTTATTACAATATAAAAATAAATAACATTAAAACAAACGGCGATATAGATAGGCAATATAGCTACATTCCTGTCATGCATTGCCTTTTTTTTTTTTTTGTTATATTATTTATAGACAATTATTATACCTACCTAGTTATTTTGTTATAGCGTCTTATGACATGGATTTTTTTTATAAAACATACATTCTAAAAAAAAAATATGCACAGTAACAGATACAGTTATATGTTATGAATCTTAAAGGAAATTACAAAATCAAATTTACAATGTAATGAAATTAATTTTTAATAGTCATACGATTTTAAGTACTTTACCAAACAGATTATATTTTGTATTATTTCCATAATAAATATCCAAAGTACGTTATATGAAAGTGAAAAGTGATTTTTGTATGTAGAATAATTATACAATGTTTCTCTATTTTCTACAAAATTAAACTACTTTAAATATCTATGCATTATTTTGTCAAGTATCTCTCTATATTATTCGCGTAATATGGACGCATGCATACCTAAAATTCTAATAATTTATAAACAATATAATTAGTACAATACAATATCACATTCAAAATAAATTTAAAATATACAAAATTACATGATTACTCTTATAAAGTTAAAATATAAATTATAATTACTTAGATATTATAATTGTCCATAGTAAATGATCTATGCCGTTAGTACTAAATTTTGATCACTTACATTGGACACTATAGGACTATTTTACTACGTATACATAAAATAGTTTTCTTGTTTTACGTTATACATACATTATAGTTAATCTATTAAATTTAAACCAAAATGTTGTATACATATATATATTATATATTATATATATTTTATTGATTTGTTTGCCTACCATCAATTTATATTTGAATAATTCACTTTTGATAATGTTACAGACGTGATTAATTTATATTTCAAAATAAAAATAATGCTTTAAGTAGTTTATTTTTTTTATATTTACGTTTTCTGAATTTAATTCAAAACGAACAATGTAATCATTATTCAGATAATAAAATTGAGTTCTATATCTTTATATCTTCGAGGACAATGCGTTTTTAATAGTCGCGACCAGAATATAATTTCTCCTACCCACCTGGAAAATACGTTGTATATCATTTCTCATTTCCTCCAAAAAATAATTGAATTACAAACTTTTGGATAGAAACGTCTCCCTAAGATAATATCTGTCCTAAATCAATAGTTTGCACTAAATATAGACGATATTTGTCATCGACTTGGTTTGGATGTAATTTTGTCTAGAGGTATTTATATAATTATATGTATAATTTATAAATAGTTTTTACGCAAAAAAATATTTATCAATTTTATAAATAATGCAACTAAGTATATTGCATTATGTTAATTTTTTTTGTATCAAACTATTTAAAAACCTATCACCATATTTTTAAACACACATTTGTGGTTGGACAACTTAATAACGCAATCATTCTTCGAACTTTTTTCTACAACAAATTATCAAATGACATAATAAATAATAGGCAACAAAAAAATAATAGCAACATAAGACTTTGTGCAATTGTAAATTGTACTTCAAAACCATCTTGAATCAACAAATATTAGATCCTGAGATATGAACGAATGAGAAACGCCAAGCTTCTCTCCAATGTTGGATAAGCAAGGGTTTGGACATTAACTAGTTGAACAGTTATGAGACAAGTTAAAAAGTTACTATTTAGTTTGACTATTTATCTATTTTGTTAATTAATTTTTAATAATTATTATATAACTAATTAATTAATTAACCATTGTGAAACGATTTAGCTATTTTCAGATAGTTTTAAGATTTCATTTCGACGCCCCAGTTCAGAACTGCAACAACTCGAGATATAACAAATCCGAGTTATGTAGGTACACCATCCTATCACGGTTTCAGTTCAAGAACGAAATAAAATAAAGTTAAATTATTGACCACGAGAGAGCATTTTCAATATTATATTTTACATTGTAATGTACATAGAGAAACAATATAGAAAACACATTTGTACCCAATAAACCAATATTTTGAGTTGTTGCAGTTCAGCACTGGGGCGTCGATTTATAAAGTAAAAATCATCTATATACGTTATCAATTAAATAATATATATTATAACTTACTATAGTTAAAATTAATTGATTAATTAATTCTGTTTATTCACGTTGTACTCAGTGGTTTTAAATAAAAATAAACAAATAAAATAAAATAATATTTTTTTTAATTTAATATTTCAGTTGACATAGAAATAGAAGAATAATATTGCTAAACGTATACGGTTTTTTAAGAAAATACATAGTTAGGTTATGATATTTGAAACTTTCGGAATCACTCTGTGTGATTAAAAATAATACCCAACTTATTTTTCAATATTAGGAATATTTAACATTTTAGAATTAAATATATTATTTATCAATTTTTATTATTACTTATGATTTATAACATTGACCACTTACTTAACCACTTCAAGTTGATATTTTTAAACAACTTGCCTTCCTTTGAGATAGGCTATTTTATAGATTATATTATATTAAATGTCTTATTTTAAAACAAGTAAAATATATGTCAAGTTATGTATACCTATTCAGGTATAACTATTATCTATTATAACTCATAGGTACATGTTTGATACTTTGATCTAAAGCCCACACACCAAAACTATAACGGAAAATCTAACGTAATAGACGATCTGATATTTTGATTACTAAGTTATGTTCTATTGAGAATTTTGATTTTTTAGGTTTACATTATTACAAAATCTAAATAATTATATATTGTTATACGGATATCCTTATCGGGACACATTTGATCACATAATGTACCCGTCTGGAAAGGTGCCAAAAATTTCAAAATTATACCATCCAGGATTTACAATCAATTACCTTCTATCTCACCGATTTGGACTCATGCCTTGGTTACGATGTTTTACAACCGCAGCTATATGTATATCCAAAATAATATATGAATAGTGTCAAAAATTTCATTCAAAACTACAATCGCAATTTGTTGATGTTTTTCCTCATCTCATTCTTTTTTTTTTCATTAGATAATAGTATAAGTGTTTAAACTTTAAATAATGTAATATAAATATCTTTTTAAAAGTAATAATTTTAAACATTCACAAACATAATTTTTTTCTCAAAATTAATGTTTTAAAGGCCACCACAGTATCTTCGCCATTAGATCAAACTATATACTAACCATTATCGAAAAATAAATATTGTAATGGTCACAAAAAAGTACGTATCAAAGTTAAAGTAATTGTAAGCTATCAACATTTGCGTAGATGAAATTATCTAAAAATAAGTAATTAGGATTTACAACTATAACAAGCTGAAAAAGTTTTTCTGTTTTTTCTAAGATCTACCATTTGCTTATTTTTGCTTCGAGAAATATGTGTTACAGTCATCAATATGTCATTATTTGCCCCATCAAAACATGTAGCATCATTGAAGTGATAACGACCGATGACAGTTGTATGTACCATGTATATAAAAATTGGTACAACTTTTACGTAAAAGTATACAGACACAACGGAAAACGCTAATAGTGTAGTGGTGCCTTATTAAAAATGTTAAAAATATAACAAGGCTGTCAAAATGATAAAATAAAATTAGTTAAATAAAACTAGCCATGCAAGCACTAATAACATTTTAATAAATTACATACATTTCCAGTTTAAAAATTTTCTGAGTATAAAATTACTTCATTATTTTTTAAACAATATTTTATTTGTTAAACTATTCCGAAATTATTTTAATTATAAAATACAGTTTTTAAATTATAAAAACAGTAAATGGTATTTCAAATGAAAATGTAAAAAGACAATTGATACCAGTAAGAAAATACAATTTAGACATTTAAACGAATTAATAGTCATATACCTATATATAATATCATGGTTTGGTGAGATAATCGAAAAATGTCACTATTAATTTATTCATTTGGTACAAAAAAAAAAAAGGATATCGAATAAATATTAAATAATAAGTATAAATGTAACTGAGTTTAAAATGTTCAAATACGGTTTTCTTGAAAACAGCTAAAAGTGTCAGAAATAATAACTACACTGAATTTAAAATTTTGAAAAGATTTGTATTGTATGATATTATCCATTAAATTAATCATACAATTTTCATATTTTAATAAGCTGATGTAAGCTTTTGCTGTTTTTGATTGTTTCTTAGAAATAAACTGAGAAATTACAAAAGATACTTTGGAATGTTGCATATTGTATACACTTGCAATTACTCCCAAAGATTTAAAAACAAAAATACAAAATAATAAAAAGTCTACATAAAATATTTTGTACATTATGTTATGATTGAATGGGCGTGCATAAATTGGTATGACATAAAAAAAAATATACGCGTTATCTAATAATTGTAACATAACATATTATAATATTAAGTATTAACTTGGAATGATAATATCATTATGCTACGTTTGTAAATCTGAACAGCAGTTGATGAAATTGTCAGAAACTGTTTTGATGTTTTCAATTAATTTTTTTTTTTGCATTCCAACACAGTGAAACCATGGATTACTATAATAGTTACCATTGGATTCGTGTAAAAAAATATCACGTAGGAGGACAGCGTTCCATTAATCCATCATCGGCTCAACACAATAACACATACGGTGTAACCCCTTCGAGTAATCAATTATCTGCGAATAATCCAGCAAACTGTAGTTCCCTCGGCCATCACTTTAGTTTTATATGTAATCTATCTATGAATTGTGAACAATATATAATTTAAGGGTACTTTGCTTTATTCATTTAAAATCTTTTTAAAAAATAATATGAAAATTTGATTTTAATTTATACTGTGTACTAAGACAAACCAACGAAAACAGTATAATCATATTATCATTCGTATTTTATACGTTTTGAATAACTACTTTAAAATAAATCAAATTAATACAACTTTAAACATTTTTTATTTTATTAGAAATTTATATTGAGGTATTTTTTTTTTTTAGATAATTTAATATATAATATTTGAATTCTTATTGAATAACTTATGGCACTACAATTATCGTAATTTTAGTATTTTACAGACTTTATTTGTTTATTAGGTAATAATGCTAATATAGGTAGAGATATTGTTACTTTAATATAAATATATGTAAAATGTATATTAAAATACAGTTTAAACCATTTAGTTTTTAATAAACTTGCCGAGGTGTTTAAATTATACAATACCATGTAATCAGGAAGATACGTTAAAATACCGTTTAAATACTAATTAAGTTCAACTATTTACAATTAACACTCATTGTTATTTAATTTACATATACATATGTAACTACGTCCTTCGATCCTTAGTACTTTAATCTGCTTTTCCAGAAGAACGATTGTTCTAAAAACTTTTTTTTCAATGTCAATTGTAAATTCAAATACACTGTATATAGAAAAAAAGATTATAATTGTGTGTATAAATACGTAGCATAATGTTAAGCTAAAAATTAAATTAAATTATTATCAATCAAATAGTTAATTATTAAATAATAATATAACAGGTACATATTATCACTTCCTTTTAAAATATCATTCAAGATTTAACAGTGTTGATCAATGTATCATATTGTAGTATAATATAATATTATTATGTATTTTAAATTAAAAGAGAATACAAATAATAATCATTTGCATTTTACCATGTAAAGGGTGGGGGGGGGGGTCCAGACATCGAGCCGTACAGATAACTAAACGACAAACGTCTGTTAGTTTGTGAATATTTACAATTAATTATGTTATACAAATAATACAATATGTAGTGATTTTATGAGAATTTAAAACCATTCTGGTTTTTGATACTATAATATATAATTTAAAAATACTCAAATAAGACACAAATACATAATGTTATGTATACTCAATGTCCCATTCGCTTTCGTGAAGTCTATGTTTTATATTTTATAATCATCATTAATTTGACACTTTCAAAAAACTGATTATCTACTAAATTGTTCACCGTGAACCTTTTTGTTTCTCTGTTGTTTATTTTACACTTACATTTCTATTTAAAATTGGTACTATCTACAATCATTCGTATTTATTAGTTTGTCGAGTACATAAACAATTTGATGCTCCTAACTATTTTAACATGTGTTAATGACCAAACACCATATTATTATATAATTATATTTAACCAATTCATTTTTCACTTAATTTAGTATCTTAAACTAATTCGAGATACTAATATTCATCTATAGGAACCGAGAGTTTATTTATTCACTCAATCAAGATACCAATAATTATATGAGACACGATACAGCACTTTTATTTACAAATGTATCCCCAGAGACTATCATAATTTAAATAGTTGGACTCAGTTGAACTCAAATGTCTCTGTACTATTGTGATTTAGTTATTTAAATTTTAGCAAGTAAATACTTGGTTACTAATTTAAAATATAAAATTACAAAAATAACTTGATTTAAAGATTTAATAAGTTATACTATAATTTGTTTACTATTTGTTTACTAGGTATCTAAAATAAAATAAGAAAAGTCACCACTCTGTATGGTATACTATCAAGCGTACCTCATCGTCGTTGATATTGGTTAATAGAATAGATGTGTTAAATTTAAATTCTATGATAAATTATTATTTACGAAAAACGATTCCGAGCATAAACAGTGATGTTAGAAATTAGCATCAATGTATATTTTTAAGGATATTTTATAGTTTAATTATTTTACTATTAGAAATTCCATTTTTCTATTCATATATTTTAGTAAAATAGAATTTCTAATTAAATTTTAACTGAAACATCACATAGGTATATAATAATAAATATTATTATATTATATCGTATTATTGTTATTAACTTATAAGTAAATACCGCCGTATTTTGGATTATGGTAATTGATAGTATAAATTACTCGAAATATTTTGAACAAATTTTTATTGTTGTATAGAAAATAATAAGAATATATATATCCTGTCTATGTATACCTGGACACTGTGGAATAGACGGTAATGAACTAGCAGATCAAGAAGCATCCAAAGCAGCCTCATCTACCGACACTCAAATTCTAAATCTAAGTACTTTCACTGATTTAAAAAAACTCACCCAGAAGGTTCTATACCAAAAATGGCAAAATCACTGGACCAAACAAAACACCAAATTAAATACAATAAAAAACAATATCCAAGTATGGAAAAAACCCGGCTTAAATAGGAAACATGAAACCATTTTGAATCGCTCTTTAGAAAAGACCCTCCCATATGCGAATCATGTGGTGTGGAGTTCACTGTCAAACACATAATTATTGACTGTTTCAAGTACTCAGACTCAAGATCCAAACAACACATACCACAACAATTAAGTGAAGCCCTTCAGCCTGATCTCCAATCAAACATCAACATAATCAACTTCCTAAAAGAAATCAAATTATATAACCTAATTTAATCCGTAACGACCGTAACCAAAATGTAAATCATTAAAAAAAAAATGTAATTAAATAACTAATGGCCCTTGTAGCCGATGTTTTTATATTCAATAAAAAAAAAAAAAAAAATATATAAAATGAAAAAAAGTTTCAACAACTATAAAATAATTAAACATATTATATTTTCGATGTTTTTGATAAAAAAATAATAAAATAATAAAATATTCAAGAAAAATGTATAACCCTTGCATTATAAGTATATATCCATGATTTTTGACCAATCATAACAATAACAAAACAAATTCGAAAATTTCAAATGCCTTTAAATAGTTTCAAAAATTAGTAAAAATATTTTGAAAATATCATGATGTATAATAAATAATAAATTAAGATGTAATACTGTAATATTTCAAGTTTCCACAATTAGTACTTTTTGAATTAAAATAATGTAACAAGAACTGTGTGAGAAGAAATCGACAAAATATTATGTATGAAATTTTGAATATCAAATTTCATCAACATTTAAACTTCAAATGATTTAATAAAAAAATTGTTGTAGTATTTTATATATTTTTTGATTTCATACGAACAACTTATCAGAAACTATGTCTTAAATTGTCTACATGTTTGATAATAAAAAAATGTATCAACATAATCGATAAAAATCAAATATTTCAAATGTATTTAAATAGCTCAACAAATCCAAAATATACTGAGCATTTTACCAGTACTAGGATATTCTATTAAAATATTTTGCCAACATTTCAAGTAACTTTTTATGTTATTTAATTTTTAAAATACAATTGGAAAAAATATATAAATTTTGTCGAAAACTGTTGTAGCGCTAATATTCTATAATATGGTTTTTTCCCAAAGTATAAACTATATCTACGTTTGTTACCAAAAACCACCCTCAATAAAAAATATTGAACATTGAAGCATTTTTCCTTGTATAAAGTGCCCTCAGCTACAAAAAATAACCATCTATACATTTATCGTTATAAAACGAATACATATTCATCGCTTCACTCAAAATTTAAAAACACACTTTCATACAATATTCAAAAGTTAAACGTGAATAATAACATCATTATTCGTATAATATAATATACAATATAAATATATATTATATTATATAGAAAAAAAAGATTTTGATAAGAAAAAAATGAATTTGAAATATAAATGAAAAAATAAGACCCCGGTTGATGATATATATTGTTGAAAGTTTTTAAGTTATATTTCTGGATAAAAAAAGAATGATAAATATTGTTAAATAATAAATGTACTTGAGAAAATTAAATTGTTATTGTTATATAGTTTTTTATTTTGTTATAGAAAAGTTTTAAACAAAACAAATAGTTTAATTAGGTACTGGTAATTTAAAAAAAATTTCATAATATCTAAATCGTAAAATTTTAATTTTAATTAGTTAGTAGTATTAATCAGTAGGGTTAGGTTAGGTTAGTACTAATATACATGATCAGTTAAGATTTGTTTGGATACACGTGGTGTAATGGTCATGAAAATGTAATTAAAAATCACCAAATTATGGGAAAAGTTTGGACACCCAGATTAGCTTGATTAAACTTAAAGTAACTCTGCAAAAAATGGCAATTTCTTATCGTACAAAATCTATAACAATTAAAATAACTTTAATAAAGACAAAATGAGAGTAAATAATATTGTAATTTAAAATCACATTTTATACAGTGTAGAATGTATATACTTATTCCACCCATATCCGAAGAATAGAAATATGGAAAAACATGGATAAACGTTCATATGAAAAACGTTTATACAATTTAAAATAAAAAGTCAACGTTTCAGAGGCCACAAAACATAAAATAAAAAAATTGACCATTATTTTATTTTATTAATATTGTAACGTGGAAAGCGGTGCAATCTATCCGTAGACGGTGATATTAACTATTGTTAAGCTTAAACACAATAACTTTGATACCTATACTTATTCCTTATTTTTGTTCACGTTAAACTTGATTTAATGGAATAATTATTATGTGATTATATTATATTATAATACTAGCTGACACGGCAAAGCGCTGCTATTGCTAGGTTTTTGTGATTGTTCACATTTGGGTGTAACACGAATACACGATGTGTATTTTTAAGTGTAAGTTATATTATATTTTAATGTATTGCCATTTACCATCCTGACCGGCGTTGTCCCTGAGATTCGCTTGTGATTATGCGAACAGTATATTATCAGGTAGGAAATCTACCTGCGATATATCGTGGACTCCGCGTGGTGCGTATGGAAGTGTATAATTTAACTCTATATTATAAAAAAAAAATGCAAAAAATTGGGCCACAGAAACTGTGGTTCGAACTCGATGCATTCAGTACTAAAATACACAGGCTGGTTGCATTAATAATAAAAATGACCAATAACTTAATTTACCAACATTTTTTGTCTTTTATATATAATATATAAGTCATACAATCTCAACAATTATTACTATTTTAGGTATATCACCTATATTATAACCAGGCTGATGATTTTAAGTAGGATTAATATTTAATACACATATTTAACACAAAACATTGAACATTTACATCTTGAATATGGTGTGTTAATTTTTATTTGCATCTGACAAATATTTTTTTATGAACAAATTATTACGAATTATTAAGCATATTTTGTAAATAATTTATACTACCTATGTGCCAATATTGGATAAGCATAATAAAATATCGATAGAATTTGGCTAGTACCTACATACTAAATTCATAAGGTTCTAACTGTATTTTATTTTTTTTTATTAAAATACAAATAATAATAAGTAATACAATTAAGAGTACAACGAGTCAGTATGATGTTCAGAATTTTCAATTATTAGTTGGAAGTAAAAAAATCTTCGATTTTTCCCTACAGCGTTTTCATTGATGGCCTTCTTTTATAATTGATTATTTGATTAAATTGGGTGTTGAAACATAAAGCAACCCATAAATTAATTATTATGTTGACAGCATTTGTATAGCTATAAACGTTTGATTATAAACTTAAGAAATAATAAGAAAATGAAATATTTATAAAATATTATATTGACAATGTCCAATAATAAGAATATTTTTTTGCTATTGTATTTCAGTAACGAACAGCAATCTAATCAAAAAACAAGTAAATTGTGACGCAAACTCAACTTGTGTACTTATTGTTGACGTCTTCAATGGCTCTTCAAAAGTATACAAATGCCGACTTTTGGAGTGGTTTGAAATTTTTAGCTTTTACATTGATTTTTTTTTTAAGCAGCATCTGTGTTATGATAAAGTTCTGTTAGGTACCTATCTAGTTGGTCGACATTCAGTCATCTATGGAAATGTACGTTTGATATATATCTACTTATGTTGTAGATTCTGAACGAATCTGATAAGTTTATTGATTTAACAATAAAGTGTGTTTTTTTTTTTGTTATTTATTTTGTGTCTGAAGGCAATTTTTATAGTACACAAATGCACCAATCTTCCACTTTGAGAGTGATTTCTTCAGGTAGAAAATCTGATCTAGTTGTCACTATAAAAATATATAGTTACTGTATGTTTGATAGTAAATAATAAAATAATGATTTTCATAACAGCAACGTTTCCGTAGTAACATTCGACTGTTTCTTAAATTATCATCTTTTAAACAGAAAGACATATTGTAAATATTTGGACTTATTTTAAGCTATTATATGCTATTATTGGAATTGTAAATATTGTTTTTTTTAAGAGTTAATAACAGTTTTATGGCATGGTCAAAAATCCTGGAAATTTAATATAAATTGCATATCATGTAATATTGATCTTATAAAAATGTAACATATGAACAATTATTTTTAGACATTTAAGTTCAAATTTTGAATTGGATATTCAGATATTTAAACAAAAAAAATAAATAATTTTAGTTATTTTGTTGTAATTATTTAAATAAAATATTATTCGTAGAGACTTGAAATTTTTCAATACTGCGTAAATTATGATTTACTAAATGTAATGCAATTTTTAATTTATATAGATTAATGTCAACCTATTTAAACCACTACCTTCTTCATACCATTCTACGGTACTTCGCTCAGAAACATTTTTTATCGTATAGATGTATCATTAAATTTACATCCAACATATTTGTATCCATTATAGTGAACTACTCAATGACGAGATACACTAGTCACCCAGGTACTATTATATAACATAGCAAGTTCCCAGCATTTGATAAATGATTGTCTAGATATGTTCAGTTGTTTGGGTGAAAAAACGGCAATTTCAACCTACTAAATATGCTAATAACTACCTAATAAGTGTTGCATGGAAATATGTATAATACACCAACGTTAATTAACAGATTTATGAAAAAAAATAAGACCTGTCTAGTTATAAATTAAAGATGTATTAAACGGATATTAAAAATGAAAATAAATCAATACATTTATTAAATTAAACGTTTTACTTAACTAAATTATATTTGACGTCAAAATAAGAAACAATAATTTTTTATCTTTCAATTTATCATTATTATTATTACCTAGATACACTATCTAGATACAATGACATTTTAAAAATATCTCAATCTAAAATAAAAAAAAATGTAACATGAAAAACTTTAAGGCACTGATTTTTTATCGTAATAATTATGCCCCACATTTTTTAAGAAAACTTGTTTCAGATTTCAGATATTTTTAATGACGAATCGCCCAACATTTTGACTTTTAGCGTTAGTGGCACCATAGTAATCCGTATCTAGATCGCACACGAAATCATTATTTTTTAATTCGAATTTCTTCCACTTTCTAACGTTACTAATTTATTTGTTTCAAGCTTTGTTGATCAATTTTAGTTGATAATTTTATAGAAAAATATATATAACGGTAAGTACAACGAGTTAATGAAAAAATGTGAAAACGATAAGACTAATTAAATTAAAATGCCGTTTGCTGATGTCATTAGAATACAAGTTAAGGCAGGTTTAAATGTTGTAGCAATCGGCTCTGGCAGACACATGATAGACAACAATTATTGAGTAGTAAGCCACATAAGACAAGAACATACAATGCTTTGCCAATAACTACTATAAACGTATTATTATTTTTAACTCTGAAGAAAAAAAAGAACTATTTGAAATGCGATTGTAAATCTTAAAATATGATAATATATATTTGAAAATGTATTACATACAATATGTAGGTTTTGGTTCCGGTACCTAAGAACTAAGCTAAAATTTTCTGAGCAATAATTTATGAGTTTTTAAAATACTGTTTTTAAAACAAAAGTCGTGAAGGTTTCAACTAGTAATCTTATATTTAACTATTATTTTACATAACCATCTACAAGGTATTCAATATTAATAAAAAGTAAACGATTTATATTATATTCGAAAAATAAGTTACATTTACAAAATTGAACCATGTCATCATTCACCATGAAGTCCTCCATTATATCAGTATATAATACAAACAAAAAAACAAAATTAAATAAAAACGTTAACAAAAAATCAAATATTCGAAATATTTTAAGATCCAGCTCAATAGCTCATGATCTGATTAACAATATTCTCGACGTATAATTATCTTTTAATAAATTCAAAGAATTCTTTTTAAATGTCCAGGGATGCACTGATCAAGAAAATCTATGCAATTAGTACTATAGGTTAACTAAAATTATGTACCTAATAGGAAAACTGAAACTACCTTTAGGTAACTCAAAAACGAATTGTCGTAGATACTTTAAATTTTCCAAATATTACATCAACTAAAATAACGAAATGTTTATATTGTTATTATCTTTATTTGATAAAATGTTCAAAATATTTAAAATATTTTCGAAAGACATTTGAAATTTGAAATTTGTTTGGGGTTTTTTTCCTTTAAATTCCGATAAAAAAATGTATTCATCAATTATTTTGAGTATTTATGTTTATTTATTTATTCTGTTATTTAGTATATTATTTTATTTTATCTAGAAGTACGCCGTTTTATGTAATTTAAGACGGACCTGCAAAAAGTCACGCAAATAAGACGTTTTTGAACACAAACAGACTATATTGAAATGAGGAAATTGTAGCAGCACTGGAAAAATAAACGATACACAGCAGTGGACAAGGCATCGGAAAATGCGCAAAAATATTATAAAATATGTTTTAAATCGCAGTTTATCCTCGTGCGTAATATCCAGATGATAAAAAGTAGGGCAACGAATTACAGCCCGTTGAAGAATTTTTTCAATTTTTTTTTAATAGTATTAAAGGTTTCAACTCTCTAAGGTCATGAGCCTACAAGTTTTACATTGGCTTACATTTTACAAATTGTCTAAGAATATTATTCGCCTACATTGCCTGCCGGCTATTCGGTGGGGAATAAAAACTATAACAATATAATGGTGCACCACTCGTATCGTCGTTATGGCATCTTCGTTGTTATACGTCTGAAAACATTTCGACGTTAATATAGTTATAGTTTAAGTGTGTATACAATTACTATTCATATAATATTGTTTATCATGAATGGCGCTCTGGATGCAGTGTTTTAGGCCGGTATAATTATAGGTACCTATTATAGATTTCGACGGATCGTATTTCGAAACATTCGAAGATGCCATAACGACAATAAATGCGCACCTTTATGTTGTCACAGTTTATTATTCCTCCAGAATAGCCGGCAATGTGGGCAAAAAAATTTTCAACGGGCTGCACTATGATACCCTAATTCTATTCTGTTCGGGATATTACGCACTAAGTGCAACTGCGGTTCAAAACGAATTTTCGACAAATCCGTTTTTTATTACATTTGTGCGGTGATGGGTCTTTTGTTTTCCGGTGCCGCTGAAATTGTCTTGGTTCTCTATAGTATATTTGAGATCTGAAAAATTTCAATTTTCACGAAAGCCGTCTAACGTTATAGACGCGTTTGGGGGCCGTCGCGCTCTGAAGTTATACGTTAGATACATTAGTCGTCCCTCGTCAGTCAACTTGCAAGAAATTGTTAACGATCGGATTTAATAAATTATTATTCGTGTTTTTGGTGTACCTACGTTTTGATGTTATAATAACAGCACAGACAAGCATTACGTTAGCAACATTGTCGGTTTTGTCTATCCGCCACACATATTTGGCTGTTTACGATAGTAATTTCCTTATAGTACCTACCTACCTACGTAACTGTAATAACTATAGAAACTACTAGTTCAAATATTATGATGTCTGTGCGTTAAAATTATACCTAATATAATATAATGAAATATGTATTAATATTGTGCATCAGGATATTAAGCGTACGGCTCCCGTTTTGAATTGTTTTCGTACTGTAAGGCCATTAAGAGTACAATTCTAGTCATAAATTGTTTCAAATATATTGAAATATGATAAGATTTTTATCGTATTTAATCACATTTCTAAGTCAGATTTCTGTTTAAATGATGAGTAAATAAATTCAATAGACATTTTGTTAATATTAAAACGTTATTGTTAATAGTTGAATTTTGAATTTTTGTTTAGGATTTCATCATTTCAATTAATTACCGTATATAATATTTAAAATATTGAACGGAGCGATGAATGTATTGATTTTACAATGAAGTGTATAATTATTGAAATTATAAAATTTAATTTGTATGTGTATGTATACACGATAAGTAGTCGAAATAATGCTTTGATTTTCAACTTTGAAGGTGAAGTGTCGATAAATGTATTTAAGTTGTTTTAATATTCGGTTGTATTAATAATAATAAAATTAATTGCTTTAATAGTAATAATACCATAAGATATACTTAGTAATATTGGCTAACAGACGGTCTTTGCTCAGAATCAATTTTTGTGTGCAATGATTTATGATTGAATTTAATTTTAACACATCCATCACTGTGACCCACTCGACACTTGCCTAATGTACAGTAGTGTTAACCCACTTTTCCACCTAATTT
The DNA here is from genome assembly GCF_019925205.1 of Metopolophium dirhodum. NCBI lineage: Eukaryota > Metazoa > Arthropoda > Insecta > Hemiptera > Aphididae > Metopolophium > Metopolophium dirhodum. The sequence goes on along the minus strand of NC_083563.1, from coordinate 18,707,985 downwards.
AGTATTATTTTTTTTTAACTAATAGTATTAGTTATTAATGCTCGATAAAGAATTAAAAAGAAATTTTACTACAGTATATTATAATATATATGATGAAGTATATTAAATAAACAACTATAATAATATGTTATGTGAGCTATAAGTTTATTTATTTTTTCGAAAATACAGCTATCAATCGTATTGACATGACAATTTCACACTGCCTTTAAATTTAGATTTTAGCTAATTTATTATACTCTTTGTTTGTTTGTAATATAATGGTTAATTTTAAGTGTTTTTTCTCTTTAGAAGTTTAGAATGATGTAAATATATTTCTTAGTTTCTCACCTTTTAGAAACTTAATTTCATAAATCAAAGGAAGTACTTTACATTAAGTATTATACTAAAAAAATATGCCAATATGGCAATATCTCTGTAATATTATGATACATTAGTTGTTATTAAGTTATTCAATTCATAAAATTGAACTAATTAAAATAATATAATGAAATGTATATAGGTAGTATATCAAACATATTATTAGCGCTTTGGCTACAAGTTAAATAAAATCAAAAATAGTCAAATTACCTTTCATATTATAATTTAGGAGATTCACTGAAGCGTGTGTTCCAAAATAAATAACGATAATATCTATAGATAATTCTCGCTTGGAGTTCGAAAACATTTGCGACTGATAAATTGCACAATTTAAAACTATCTGAAAATGATGTTCAGGTTGTTTAAGGGATACGCTTTTTTATAATGCATTTTAGCGTAGGTACCTAACTTCAATTCTTTGACAAACTTTGTGATATATATTATGTATATTGTATATAAATATTTTAGGTATTTAATTTTAGAAATGTCATACGTCTTAAAAAATTAACTTATAATATTTGCAGTAAAACAACTTTTTAATAAATTATACCAAATTTGAATTCAGTACAAAAATATTTAAGTTGTATTAAAATATATATTTAAATTATTGTTACTATCATCATTTGGTTAAATAAACCTAGTTAAATTTAATACATACTTTAATTTATATGTGGAATACCATACATTTATACATTTGATTGTTATTAAATGTAAATATCCATATAACTATATAAATTATAATTATTAAATTATCTTCTATTTGAATGTCTTATAATATATATAAATATTTAAATTTATGTAAATGCTTCCCAGATTATGAATGAGATATTATTTATTTTTATACGAAACAAACATTTTGTGATGAACATTTTATAACTATAATTTAATGCAATACATAATAAAATGGAACACGATTTATTTATATTTGATTTTAAATTTACACGTACATGTTCATATTAAATATAACTCTTATAATATTTGTTCAAGTATTAGATTAGTTGTATACAGGTACATTATGGCTTTTATAATGAGTTATGTCAACCGAAAGAAAAAAGTTATTGTAATAATGAGATTATCCAGAATACAGATTTGATAAAAACAAAAGACATGACTATTTAAAAAAAAAAACCATAAACTGACGGTAAAATACAATTAATAAAATGTCATAAAAAGTAGGTACCTACTTATAATGGTTTTAAAAACATAGTTTTTTTTTTATTATTTTCATGTATAATATTTTTATCTAATTACGTACAGTTTAACGAATGGTATACATGTACAATGCATTATATTAGTTAAGTTATTTATATTGAATTAGGTATTGAAAGCACCAAACGACACACTCTATTTTAAAACGTTAAATAATATGGTAGGCATGTTATATTTTATTTTTCATTTTTAACAAAAAAATTAATATCTACAATGTTGATATGAATTTTACACAAAATAAAATTAAAATAACAAGTATATAAAAGGAAGTTAAACAAACTGGTGCTGTCTACGTGTACATTGTGTAAACTTACCGTTTATGACATAAAAGCCATATTTCTATGATATCTTCACCATGTGCATATAATGACGTAAGTTCACATAAGTTTTGTATACGACTGAATTTATATTAGGAACATGCTTGACAAAAACGGTTTAAGGTGTGAAATCGAAAAAAGGACGATGATTACGTACAAGCGTATCGTTGAAACAATGCCACGAATAGATGCCAAAGAATTTTCTCATTCACCGTTAAAGTATCTACAAAATGCAATCAGAAACCAACCTAACCAAATCTTGTACGACCAGTGAAACGTTTTTGAAAGTGAATACTTGAGTTTGGTGAATAATACAAAATACACAATATGGTGAAGGTAGTTTTGTTTTATTTAATGTGATTTGTATAATTTGGACATTGAAAAGAAAATGTCGTTTTTCTATAATTCTGACGTTATTTGGAGTGAGTTAGATTTAATGTTGGTAAAAGTAATTTTCGTATCACACAAATGTATACAGTGTTAACCATAGCGGTTGTCACATGTAAAGAAACAATGGATTTTTAACAATTTTTTTTTATATATGATATTGCCATATTGGTATTTGGTTCTAATAGTAATAATTATCAAGCTTTATGATATTATGCAATAAAATATTTTTGAAAGTTATATTTTAGTAAAATATTTTTTATTATATACACTGTACATTTTAGAATAGAGAGAATGGATATTTCTACATTAATTTATATGTACTTATAATGTTTTGTGAAACAACAAAATATGCATGAGTGAAATATTCATCATATTATAATATGTTTTTGTTAATCCAACTGTGTTCAATTAACTATGTATAAGTTATATTGTGTGTTTTATATATTATTTATCTATAATCTTTTGTTAAATTTAAGATAAAACTGTAATAAGAATAAAATATATGATATTATAATAATTGAGTTACCTTAGAAAATATTTTAAGTTTTATTAATACTGGGAGTTATTAACTTCAACAAAATAGTTATAGTTAGTATAAATATTACAAAATATAGTAAACATTTCACATATTTTATTAGTCTTACATATTATGATCTTGTGAATAACGAACTTTTTATGGTTCAGTGTATTCGAGAGTAAACTATTTTCTTTGTTGTATCATATGTGTTGCGTAGTTACATTGTTTTAAAGTTAATATTGATAACAATATGTTAAAACGAGCAACTATTAAAACGCGTTATGTTTTGGGGAAAATATTTTATAATGAAACCATGAAAGTGTTCTAGTTTAACATTGTCAGTTTTGATCATTGCTAAGTAAAAAGTTTCTCAATTTTACAGTTCCGAACCTTTGACTAATATATATTGAAAGGCTTGTCTAGCAAGTGCATACATTTTGAGGAATTAATTAAGTCACACTGGTGCCCTTTAGAACAAGCAGTGGTTATCACGAAGGTAGATGTTTAAAGTCGACAGTACCTACCTAACTACTATATTGGATCCAAATTATGAAAATAATAATAACTTTTCATTTATTAATAATATTATAATATTATGTGTAGGTATAATTAATATAAAAATAAAAACGATAATATTTTAATAAACTACAAAACGTTTAAATTAGGTTTATATCAACTTAAAAAAAAACTATAAAAAAATGTATATGTTGATAAATTATTTTTTTCAAAGAATACGTACTCAAAAAATGTTTGCAGCATATACCTACACGAATTAATAGAAATTTAAATAAATTATTTAATTACCTATATAAATTATACATATAGGTACACAACAATTAATTTATATTATTACTATAACACACAATACATAATTTTTTTTTTTAGAACAAACAAGAATATATTACCTATACAATCTGTAATAAACATGTATACAATAGGTAATATTGTAATAGGTAGTATTAAAGTATACAGGACTGGACGGCTATTTTATTGTAGAATATCAAAGAAAAGTGAAATTTAATAAATGTTATAATCAGTATTGTAAAACTAAAAAATTTAATTGTACAATAATAAAAATGCATCACGTTACAATTAATAATAATTTAACTATAGCATAATCTATTTTTTCATTGACTGTAGTATAGCATAATATTTAAAAAAAATTGTTTGGATATAATATTTGAAACGAAAATAATTTTGAATCTCTACATAATTTCCCATGGTAAGTTATTCTGAATACATGTGGAGAGGCGAATAATAACTGTAGGCAATTAATTATTTCTAAAATAGCAAAATGCATAATTAATCTCATTTAAATTTAATACGCCAGCTTATGAAGTATTAGGTACCCCATTTAAAACAGTTTTTTTTATCCAAATTCCAAGTTGTTACAGTTTTCATTTGTATACCTTTATAGTAAGTTTATACACTATATATTTTTATTGGCACCAAAAACATATTTGCTTGAAGTTTTATTTTGGCAAAAAAAGAATGACCAATTTTCGTATATAGCGTTATGAAAGTGCAAACATAAAATAAAAAATAGGAAGAATATGACCGATTTATATTTTATGGAGCATTACTTTTGACCTCTACAAGAACTTTTAGTGAAATTGTTTCACCCATTTATTTCAAAATCGATAAATCGTAAATAGTTTTTATTAGTCATATAAAATATGGTGCGTTTTTATCAGATTGGACACATTTTGAAATAGGAATCAGGTGCTCGTTTTTAATATGTTGATTATTATGATTACCTAAATGTTAGTAATAATTAGTTTTGATTACATTTTGTTTTTGTTTTTTTTTAATTAAAACTTTCGTTACCGCTCCTAAAGTTTGAGATTGCATTAATTTAAGAAAATTTAAAAATAACTAATCGTTTACCATTATTTTCAGTTAACAGCTAAAACAAATAGTTATATCACCGATTTGGGTGTGTACTATTTGACTTGTTCAGAATGCATGATAAATAGAAGTATCTATAATACATTATAATAAACTCCGTTTAATAATTTTCTTTACAAACAATTATTGTTTATTGTTCAATTTTAAATTGCATTCATCAACATACAATTACAAATGGTTGTAACACCTCAAATACTTAACTGATAGAAACAAGCTGGTCACTATGCTCTTACAATATATCAACAACTATCAAGTAATATATTATTCTTCGTCTTATGGATGTAATATTTAATAGTTAAACTTTAACTTTTTGAGCGATATGGACTCCATAACGGATGTATACGTGTATGCCGTACGTATAACTCAGACTACGCATTAGCTGTGTACGGAAAAATCGATTACAAATTACGAACTATAGGTACACGATACCTGCTATATCATTAAAATTTGAAAATCACCGAAAGCAAAGAAATATAAATTTCCATCGAGTGCGCGACAAAACGGTAACAAAATTTCAATTTAGGCACCGCGATTTGTCGAACGCAGCTGTAGACGAGCACAAAGGAGTCTATACGCTCCGCACTCGGTGTCATACACTGTTGTAGTCCCACACAAAGAGATCGGTAAAAGTGTTCTGTTCGTATATAAAGCGTCGCGATTGTCCATTCGTTTATATTATCGTATTGTGATGCGAACATAAAGCTCAATCCTCGCGTCGGCGCGTTGCATTTCACGGTCGTTTCGCCATGTCGTGTTCGGTGTAATATTAATACGTATAATGTAGGTAAACCGTACAATGTATATAGTATAATAATATTATACTCTGCGTTACGAGACTTAACGCAGCCGAGCAATCCCAAGTATGAGGATTAGTAAGGTGTTATGTTCGGTAATTGCATACTCGTGTGCGTCGTTATATGCATTCTGTATTGCATATTATTATTATTATTATTGTCGTTGTTAACTACACTGCCGACTGCAGCTGTGCAGCCTCTCTCCGACGTCGCAATATAATATCGTACCCGACTAGATTTCGTTTGGTTTAAGTTGTTATACTATTTTACACACCTACCAATATTGATTTAAATATCAATAATTATTATATGTACAATACCTATATAATATTATATTGTCGTCGAGCGTAATAGAATATTTCTAATAGATGACATTTAATACCGTGGAAACGATGGTAATTACTGTGCAAAATGTCAGTCGAGTAGTCGACTCTGGAGCGTATAGATCTGGCAGTTCTGGGTAGTGCCCTAGGTCAAATGACGGCTAGTGGTTTACGTGGTGTCATTGTGTCAAATCACTCGAAATGTTCACAGAGTGGTAGTACGCTCGTCGTTAGGTTCTATATTATAATAATAATATATTATATGAACATATTGTATGTTGTGTTCAAATGTATTAACCACACCAAAACCACCAGGATTTCCTCTTTGGTTTTCTTGCGCATCGCGTAGTCCATCCAACGCTGCCATTATATTTTTTTGAAAGAAAAAACCATAGAACTATGATACTCGATGTTTTTCCTCTAAAAGGAAATTCTATAAATAATAATAATATATGTTTTTTGTTAATAAGTAACCATAACAACGAAAACCTTACAAAAAATCGGTCAGAAACATTTTATTGTGTATCCAGTCAAAAAACATATTTATGGTAAAACAACTATAATAATGTATTATGTAATACAGTAGAATATTAATGTTAATGAGTGAAAGAGGGCATGTTGGTGTCCATTTGCCAAACACTACCGAGAATAACATTTGACAATACATGTGGAAACTGACACGGTAATGAATACCTTTTTTTTTTTTTAAAAATTATGTTCTATATTTTAATCATTATTTTTTCAACAATTATTTAAATAATAAGAAAAATGTAATTTAACGACTGGCGCGGCGTATAATCGATTAGTTATAAATTTATATGCATCAAAAAATATTTTAAATTTTAGTCAATATTGGTTGACCGTAAAACGTAATTGTCGTAATTTATTTAGTGAGAAATATGATAGGTTATATTACTATAGGATAACATAAACTAAATTATAACAGTGTTATTAAAATAACGTGGTGTCGAATCAAAGACCATACTATATTACTTTAATATATTAAATATACAAAAAAAATACAATTTCACAATAATAGCAATAAAGTTTTAAAAGTATAGGTATCAGTGAAAATAAAATGTGATTTAACATATTTATTAAAAAAAAAAATCACAAGTCAGTACTATAAAATATTATATGTAAAAACTATGATTATAAAAATTGTCCTAAACAAAACTTAGTTATAATTACATTACCATCGTGAATCAATTAGTATGTTGCATAGACATGCATGCTAAAAACAATCCATACTAGTCAAATAAAAATAAATGTATTTAATAATAATATTATGTATTTATGTTGATATAATCAATAGGTAGTCCTTCCTTTCATAATAAATACGCAAACTGTTAGAGTGAGGATAATCGGAAAACTTCGTGCCGAAAACTATATGCCCAGAAGCTTAACAACTTGTTGCTCTTACTAGCAAAACAAATTGTAATACGCAGTTTTTAAAAATCAAGCTATACGTCTGCAAGCTGAAGACAATTTTTGTCTCTCGGTTACTGTTAGCTGATTTAAAAAGTCACTATGTGCAGTTGTCTCACCTTCGAGTTTTCAATAACTGAATAATATTGTAAGGTGACTGAAATAACGACCATCTGTCGCCGGCACTCGCGGAAAATTAAAACCGGATAGATTGTGGGAAACTTGGACACTCGTTTTTTTAATGGCTTGAAAGCGATATTAAATACTTAGTAGCTGTGACAAAACTGTTTGACATACGATTGCTATTATTATATTATGATAGATCGTCAAAAGGATACGTTGAGCCGCTTTGGCCGTCCTCTACTTGCGACTATTTGTCGCAATATTATTTTGTTGAATATTATCTCTTGGACAATGAGATTTTATTGCAATATAATATTATATTATACATAAACACATACATATACATTATACTATTCTAGCTGATCCTGCGCACTTCGTTACCCGTAAAAAATTACAACTCTTAAACAAATTGTGATTGTTCAACTCCTTTTGGTTGTAATTCGCTGCACTAAGTGAAACCCAGCCACCTTGGTAGGCAATGTGCGAAAATTCGATTTTATGCTTGTCTTGTACCTGATCTTTCCAAATTACCAATAGCAACCAATAATAAATAAATACTAATTTCTTCTATTTATTTCTCCTATAAGGCTATAACCAATAGCAACCATTTATAAAACGAAAATATCCATCGTAAATCTCAAAATCCCTGTCTGAACACTTCTTCCGGTCGGTCCTATGACTCCTATCGGGTCCAATTGTGAGTCTAAACCATTCAAAGACCCATTCAAGCACACACAAAAAATGTCATCAAAACCGGTGCACCTGTTTAGGAGGAGTTTGACTACTTACACACGGACAGAAAAAATATAATATATATTAAAATATGTACACCAATATGTACTCGCGTTTTTCTCGCCATTTATCAGTTATTCTTTTTTTGTACTAATTTAATAAATATTATATTAACTTAAATTAATCAAAATACGTAACAGATTGTAGAAAAAGAAAATTAAAAACTAATTAAGCTATTTCATACATATTACCTTTTATTATGATATACACTATACACATATTATGTATGCATAATATTATAAGCGGTTTGTTTAAAGCAGATATACTGTACCAAACTGATACAATATTCATATATGTAAACATTATAAATACAACTAAATATATGCAAATGTCATAACTACTACTAAATGTTATGTAATAATTACCGTATATTTCATTCGTTTTGAAATTGTATAAATATAATATAATAATCATTATAATTTATAGCTTTATCAAGTGTCCTCAATGTATAAGACGTATTGCCGGTAGATATTTGTTAACATAATATTATATTTGTGTGTTACGATATAAGTTATTTCATATTGACTTATTAGGTGTACAGTTGTAATATATATATTGAGTATGTACTCATATGGCTAAAATAAGTTCTACCATTGAATATAAGAAATACTTTTATGACTTATGCATCAATTCGTTAAAAAGTCTTTATACCTACATGACGTATTATTGTAATATGGAATTATTTTAAAAACATGTATATTTTATAAAGTTCATACAAGGAAAATGAAAGTTAAACATATTAAAACTAATAATTTATGTGCCAGTATACTTTTTTTTGAATGTTCGATTATTTGAACACACAATAGTACAATAATAATCGTTATTTAATGTAGACCATTGTATTATTATGAATGCTACACCATGCCATGTTGACCGTGAAACAAGGTTCACTCAAATCAAGTTGAACCTATATAATTGGTGATGGGTAAATAATCAGGTATCAGGTATCAGCTTTAAAATTTCGCATTTTTATTGACACAAAGATGCCAGACATTCACCATCGGAGTGCTATATCCAATGTTAAGTTACTGGTACTCAAAATTAGGTATCGATGTTAAATCCCGAGTGACGACATTATAGGTAAACCCATACCAAGATGCACCTATAATAGCTTCTATTATAATATTATATTTCAGTAGGTATTTGCTTTAAGTGAGAACTTTTGTTATCGCAGAAAACAAAGTAAATAATAAGACATATTTTATACACCTAAATGTCCTAAACGTTTATTTGGATAATAATATTTGAAATTCATAAAATAAAAATTAGAAAACTGAAAATTATTTTCTCAACTATTGATTATTATATTATTTTTACACTTCATTTTTTTTATACATTATTCTACTCATAGTATAATTTTTTTTTGTTCTATCCTATTCAAATGTTTGTTTTAAACTAAGTTAAATATAATCTAAACATATCAATTTTTTATAAGATACCTTATATATTCTCAATCATACATTTTACCAATAAAAAAGCTTTACTTTTGTGCTTAACTTTATGACGGAAAATTGTCATCTAATAAATTAAAAAACTTTATTGTTTATAGATAACTATAATAGCAATATAAAAGTACAGAGAGGATACAGGAACTCGTTTTTGGGTATTAATTTCACGTCGCTCATATTGATGAACGTCAAAGTAATATTTTTTATAAGTATTTAAAAGTAATTATAAATCATAAATGTAGATAATTAATTTTAAGGTAAGCTTGGCTTCAATAGAATCTAATATTTATGCATATAATATATATAACTAGATGGTTTTTACATTTTAAATATGGATGTAATCTTAAAAATAGTTTCATAGTCATAAAATAAAAACAAGCACAAGTCAAATAGAATTATCCGTACACATACAATTCAACAAAATAACAGGCATAATAAATTACAGGTTATACAACTAAATATAATATACGTATTGCTAGATCGTGAAGCTATCACATTATCAAAAAGAAAAATACCTTTTGCCTATTATTATAGTAACACATTCTCATCAATCGTAATATACTACTCGTATATAATTACATTGGTTCTTAACGATCAAACATAGTTATTCAATTATACAATTTTACTAGGATAGCCTATTTACAAATAAACGATAATACATTAATATAGATAGGTAACGATGATCGAAGTTCTCAAAAAAAAAAATCAACAAAGAAATCCTTTAAAAATAAATTAAGAAAATTTGCAATATTTAAATAAAAATTAATTACAGTGGTTGAACTATAACACAAGTGGCACCAAGTCATAATAGAAACCTTTGTATGTATTTCTATACCATATGATCAAAATGAGGGAATATCGGCTTTCTATGTAACCTTAAATGTTTTTTGTATTAACTATGACACTGGTGTGATTAAAATTTTGATATACTTTCTAGTTTTTTTATAGTTCATAAAACTATTATAGGTTACAAATTTCGTAAAATTTGGTTTATATGGCAATACGACGTGGGTCACGAACTCAATAATTTTACTTAGTTATAATTTATAATAATATTAATATGTATACAATAACAAGATACATTATATTTTAAATCACACCATCATCTTGAGCACATAATAATTTACTCAGGATTATGAAAAAACAATTCTGAAATACTATCGTAAGTTCTTAAAATCATTGTGTAAATTAAGCTAATTTAGTAATTTTACACGTAAAACATGACTGGCTGCTCACTCGCCGGATCTATGACATCACGCGGCTATTCATCAACTATCATTATAATATTATCGTTGTATAATCATTTTTTCAAATTCAGATTTTTACCAATACGTTTTTCATTATTTTCACTACCTATAACAATACACCAATAAACTTAAAATAAAAAATATTTAGTGTTGTGATGTCCTTAAATATACATTATTTTTAGATATTATACGCATTTGAAATTTTAGATTTTGTTTTACTTTTTTATTTGGTCAAAAAGCTTGAAAATATAATACAGTATTCCTCAAAACTCTAAAATGGCTCCACCGATTTGAATATTTTTTTTTGTTCTGTTCATAATTGTCAAGGCAAGGTTTGTATGAAATAACATTTTATGTAATTTACCGGAAAAGTAGGAAAACTGGATGAAAAAAATACGTCAGCGCCATCTGTCCAGGAAAAAAAAAATAAACTATATAATAATATATTTTTGTTTATTGTAAGGTTGCTATTGGTTATAAATTATAATTGACTATAGTTTTAGAATTGTACCTATATTATGTTTGGTCAAAACCACGAATGAAGATATAATAGACTGGAAACGAGCAGTTTATCAGTGTATGACGTATGAGAAACCAGAGTTTACCATCTGTATATAAAACACAAACTATGATCCAAAATGTGAAGCCAAATAAAACCACCGGTAGTGCTGAAAACATGGGGTCCTCAGCGTGGGGAACTTTTTGGTGGCCGTCCCCCGACCCCCCGCCGACCATGTTGTTTCCAGTCCATTATATCTTAGTCCGGGGTCAAAACTATTGAACATGGTAAAAATGGTATTCCCAGGGCTAATTGTTCGACCATTCTCCCGGGAACATACACATGCACATCATTGTAACAACGTTCGACATTACGTACGCACCCAGCGGGGTCTGCAGTCCACCGCAGGTGGATTGCCTGCCTGAAAGTATACTGCTCCCATGATCACAAGCGTGTCCACGAACGAAGGCCGGGGGGCAGAATGGCTACAATATAACGTAATCCAACGTGTCCGGACTGACTCACTGACTAATCCATGTAGATCCTCGATAATGATAGATTGAGGCTTGCAATTTTCGCGGTACTTTTCATACCGCCATGTAAGTGTGCACTAAGATAGCATCGTCCAAAGTTCGCATTTTAAAGTGGTGCTTGTACAAGTATTTTGAGATTCAAGATGATCGATGAAAACTTTTAAGTTTTGAACATCATACGATGATTTTTAAATAAACGAATAGTTGAACAAGGTTTGATTCATGTTGAGTTGGAATTTTTAATGGGTAACGAAGTGAACGGCATCAGCTAGTTAGTTATATTATATTTATGTTATATTATATATATATATATCAGAATCGTTATTTAATAATATTTTATTATTGAATTCAAATTCTATGTTACACCATTATAATTTATAGTACCTAGCTTATTCAATAACATGTTACAATCCACAACCACCTTTACAACATATTGGTTACTTTTCCACTTTTTAATACTTGTATTTATTTTGAAAAAATTATAATCTAATTAAAGGCTTTATATAGGTTTTTGAAAATGTTTGATTCGTACCTGTATGTATAAATCTTACTAAGCATTAACGCTTTACTAATTCATTTGAATAACTGATGGTAAATTAATTTTGAAAAACACGTTGCCCATTAAATATTTTATAAATACAAATCGCATAAAACACTGTGAGGAATTGATACGAATTAATAAATTAAAGCTTTCAATTTTTGGTTCCTAAAAATTAAAACATATTATTTTAAGCCAACAGTCTTTGCCTAAATAAATGGATTGTATAATGACAACTGAGTGTACCTACATCAATTTATAATGTATATATTCATTGTTGTGACACCAATCATTGTATTCTCCTGAAAATCCATTTGCAACCACATGAAATGTTACGATTAATTGAACTCCCCTATGATTATGCAATATTACACACCTGTGTACGTCATAATAGTGTACATATGCTTAATAATAGACAGTTTTAACATATACTCCCACGACCAAAACTCATTTTGAAAAACACCCATTGAAAGGAAACTCATTTTGGAGAGTATGTACCTAAACAATGACTATGCTAACTTAGTTGTGGTTTATCTGTCCTATTTTCGTTGCCTTGTCAAACAATGATGAACGGAAGTTTATATTGCCTTACCCATAGATACATGCCCTGCGCCTTTTTCCGTACCTAACCCTTAAGTTTAGTAATTTAGTCAAGTAAACACTAATAATATCTAACTATCTTATCCATCTACCATAAGTTATTTTTTTATAATAAGTATGTTTACATAAAACTGGTTGGTATGCTTACTTTTTTTTAAACTACATTATGGGTTCAATTGTTAAATAATATTAAAGAACAACAAAATTATACCAAGAATAAGAAAAATAAGCATAAATAAATAAGTATACTAAATTAACTAAATTTAAATAAATGGTGTACATTGTAATTTAAATTTAAAATTTCTAGTAATATATTCGTACTTAATATTAAATTAGACTTTAGATGAATTAAAATTTCGATGACGTTAAATATAAATAAATATAATTAATGTATATTATTGTGTACCAACAATTGACTAGGTATTATATCCTCTAAAAATAAGTAAAATAAATACTTTTAAAACTAATAGTAGACAATCTAACATAACAATAAGAGATACTACATGGAATATGTCTAAAAACGTTTCGAAATTAAATGGTCTACCTTAGACTCATTGACCCATGCGAACGCTATTGGCCTTAATGCATCTATGTGTAACTTTCTACTCGGCGTCTACAAGCATTTTTGAAATGTACACTTACTAATGGCAGTAGAGTAGACACATATTGTAATTTGCCAATTCTTTCCCATAACTCGTCGTGTGATTCTGGGGAAAATAAATTGTGTGTACAATTGATATTTCTAAAAATAATAAAACTGTAAACAATACAATAAAATTGTACATTTTTGAAAATTAAATGTAAGTATGGTCGTATAGACGATATAAAGGCACTCTATTAGCAGAGTGACTTCATTTAATATTAAAGGGTATGGTAACAAACGTCTGTCTTATTAACATTTAACACAATGTTAAAAATATTATTTGGTATTAGCTAGGTACCATGTTGGTATAGCGTTAATTATTGTTTATCAAGCACCTACATCCACATAGCATATATTATCATGTATAATGTATATTTGTACTAATAGCGTCTAGATGGCTTAGATATACCTTTTGAATTTAAACTTCAATAATTTTAAATTTTATATACTAACTGTAAATTACATATTGCCATTGTTCAAACATTTATTTATGTATACATATCATTTAAGATATTTTGAACATGATGCATTTATTATTAAAAAAAAAAAATATATTTGCAGTTAGGAATAACCATAAACTATTTTAAAATAAAATAACAATGGAACAGTTTCTCATTAATTTTATATATAAATAAAAAAATACATAATGATTTTATAGTTAATATGTATTAGGTATACCGTTGTAATTTTAATTTAGAATAGTTTTTTATTTTTGTTTATTAAATTAATTTGTTTATGATTTCATATATTAATATAAATAAAACAATTTTCCTAATCGTTGTGCTTTCTCTAGAATATTTTTAAAACTTATTTGTCCAATGTCGATCAATGTCATTACTCGTTGCATGAAATGCCTAATACATTATGAATGCATAATACAACAGGCTTGATCTGGCTTACCGTCGTTTATATTAATATAAAATATTCTACATTTATTTACGAACAAACACAGAGAATAATAATGCCAACATTCCACATTTCCACGGTCCCTTGGTCTTTGAATTCTAAATTCTAATTTACTCAAATGTGATATTATATGTTTGCATACACAAGGATCAGACTTGGGCATAATACATGAATATAGATAATATAATTTATACATAATACATAGCTCTTGCCAATCATCTCGATCCAAATGCTCTCTCTTACAACACCCATTGTCATTGCTCGGACAGTTATGAGACTAAAGTCGCATATAACTTGAATGTCTTACATCACTACAAAAAAAAAAAAAAAAAACACTAATTATGACGTGTACTATCTACCTTCCATGGACTATGGAGTACCTATACCTCGAATTGCGCAAATGTGCAAAATTATAATATTTAACTGATTCCTCACAACGGCTATTACCTACTATCACGATTTAGTTTATTATATCGTTCGGGGGGTTTGTAACGCAATTCGAATAAAAATTATTATCTTTCGTTATTTTACTTTACATTCACTTTGTTTTATTTGTTGTAGATCTTCATTCGAATGTTATATGATATAATAATTATTAAAGCTGTGAAGGTCTCAACGAAAACTAAAAATAAATAATATTATATTTAACTATAGAGTTATAATTAATAATAATAATAAATTATGATTAACTAAATAATCAGATTAAATTGTTTTTTTTTATATCATTGACAAATGTATTATATAATATAACATAATATAGCACACGATATGTTTATATTATTAATACATTATTATGTCTCGTTTTGTTAATTAGGTACCTAAGTATTGTATGGATTAACATTTTTATCTCTACTAATCAATGTTATTAAACTCTCGTAAATAAATTGCAACAAGTACATTCAATTATAATGATGACAACATATTAATTTAATGGAAAATGTCTACTATTATAATAACCATTATTTTAATTATTCACTATTCAATGAAATAATAATACATAATATTCAACAAGATAAAATTCAAATTAAACCTAATTGGTGTTTGAATTTATTAGACAGCTGTTATTATAGTTATTACTTATTAACCAATGGATAAAATAAAGACACAACCTTTACTGTTTTTAGGGATAAATATTGCAATTTAAAATATACCTAATATTAAAATAGGTGACAAATTAAAATATAGGTAAAAAAATAACGTTTAAAACTTCTTCTTTTTTTATAAATTTTATTACAATCTATACAGTGCAATAAGTATAAGTAAATTTGATAATTAATGGTTATTGACAAGAGGTTAGCATTAGTACTCTGTACAGTACTCTACAACAGTGCCACCCAATCCGTTTAACGCTGAAACAATTTTATAAATAAATTATAATAATATTATTGTACATTCAATTGGTTTGGTAGGTTATTGTAGGGTATAAGTCGTGTAATAACTTAATTTTAATATCGTTGTATTCAAAGCGGTCTTAGTTACACGAGTAAAACATATTTTTATTTTGTTTACTTTGCCTAGGTACTTACTAGCATATTATTACAACCGATATTAATTTTGTGAAGTATTAAAAGTTCTTTTCATATTGATATTGTAATAATTTCAAGTAACGATTACACACCCTACTCAAGAAACAAATATTACCAACTTGTGTAATTTAAATGACAAAAAAAATAATAATGTAGACTGTAAAATAAATATGTTAATAACCAATTTTTATCACGAGCTCTAAAAAATAAGTGTTGATGACTTAGTAAAGTAGGAAATTTAAATTATTTGTTCAGCTACTTAATATTGTGACATAAGTACAAGTTTTCCTACAATCAATGATTGTCAATCATAATACTGTTCTTGTTCAACAAGTTTTTGTTGAAATTGTAAAAGTAGATGTAAATAATATAATATAATATAATTTGAAAACAATAAATATAAAATTATTCTATATGAGTATAATAATATACGTATATTATTGAAACATCAAATAACATGGTATCATATTAGTATGTAGTAACCATGTAAATATTATTTAATTTTAGATTTCAATAAAAAGTAAAGATTCTAATATATAAAGCAACTATACGATATTATATTATATATTTATTTTGTAAGAACATTTTTTTTTTTTTTTTGGAAAAAACAAAATAAAATCAACATCTTACTCTAAAATCATTATTTTCTGAGTTTAATGATTTTGTTAAACGTAAAGGGCTGCGATGCGTGTGTATTCAACCTGAATGATAGGCAATAGGAGCATGTGTTTATTTTTTGGCCCTAACCTCACTCTAAAAGTCTGTCCATGCGTATTATTAGCAACTAATAATGTTTTCCTAGAAAATTGTTTTGTTGGTCGCAAATGACATAAATCGGAAAAACCACATAAAATGCGTTCACGGTGGATTTGTCATATTAAATTGAGTTTAAAAAATATCCGTTTTATGGTTTAAACATTGCATATATTATAATATTGTATATAGTTTATTATTAACCTTATTCTTACATTATACCATCGATTATACCAAATGATATATTTTTTATATTTGTAATGAGGTCATTGTGGTTGGGATTTAAAAAAATTATAGTATTGTGTACCGTCCACCTTAAATGGAAACAATAATAATAATATTTTTACATTTTACAGAATTATTTGTATTTTGTTTTTTTTTTTTATTATTATTTCATATATTTGTAGTCAATAAATAAATACATTTTAATAACATTTAAAAATTATAAAACAATTTAAACTGTTTTAAAAATGTATTACATCAATAGTACATAGTAGTATTATAGTAGTATGTATAAATTATGAACATTTATGCAACCATTTATTTAGTTTTGATTAGGGTTAATAAGATTCAGAACTTGAGTCAGAACCTAGTCCAATTGGCTTCGTTTTATATAATATAGAGTATATAGAAAAAAAAAGTCACGACGAGCAGCGTTTGTTTTTATGTCTGTAATATTATAATATTATAGGAAAAAATATATGGTGGGTTGAAAGTATATCGACGACTGTGTATTTAAAAATTGAAATATTTTCTCAAAGGTTTTGTAATGTTCGAATATAATAATATTGAATATTATACGTATACGATTTTAAATATTTGAACACGAGCCGCATAGTGTAACGAGTTTCATAATAAATTGTTGAAAATCGTATCTCATTAATTATTTTCAAGAGTAGGTACCTACCATTAAACCGCAGAAACCTCCCAGGATCACTGTGCAGTACCCACACCATAAGATGTACCTACTCAGAATCGTTTTGAATAATTATCACAGGTTTTTTTTATTTCAAATTTTTAACACACTGATATTATAATGCCCTGATGTGAAATGAGGTGTTCGCGTCTAACGTGCCAATACGTATATTATTGTTAACTCTCATTGTAGGAGGGAATTTATTTAAAAGAATGTCACCAATGTGTGTATATGACGTGTTTATGTGCCGAGCGTCCATGGTCTGTGCAAAGCATAATCATAGTATTATGTGGATTGGATGAACAGAATTATTATACTATAGGTAATTTATACAGTAAAAATTACAATGAGTTAACAATAATATTACATTCAATATCATCCAAACAAAAGTTATTCGAAATCGTACGAATTTTTGAGATTTTTTTCTGGAGTGCCTCGACAATGTTTATTATATTCCGAGTAAATATTGATTTTCACATGAATTATTTTATTTAAACAAATATCTATATATATTACATTTATTAATTAAACATCTCATTCAAGCATATTTAGCATAACGCTTCAATAAATAAATATCATCAAATTAAAACCTTATACCTACCTATGAAAGAAACGAAAAGCCAGAAGTGCACACTGTGCATACCAGTTATTACTACATCTATAAATATTTGATTAAAATATAGGATATTGAATAAATGAATATTATACTATTATCTTTTGACAGACGTTTTGAATTTAAACCATGACTATATTAGAAAAAAATACACTCAATAAAATAACCTAATTTAAGATATTTTATAATGATTGAAAAAACCTATAAATCATCAACCATACTTAGTTTTGAAATAAAAAAAGCTAATAGCTCAGTTGCTAGAGATTTCACTAAAAAAAAATTAAAATATACAATTATATTTTTGTAAAATAATAATTAAAATTTGGTGTATCAATATTATTTTGGAATGAGAGTTCTTATTATATATCAATACATTCAGGAGCCAAGCCCCCTCACAACAGACCTCACATTATACACATACATAATTCCATATTTTTTAGGAGAAATATTTTATCTCATAATTTAACAAGTTGATAGGCACGACTGCTACCTAATCTATAGCATTTGCCAGCTAAAAATCCCATTTAGGATCATTTTGTTTTTTTTTCCGTTTGAAATGCTAATGCTACACCAGTCACATGGAACATAAAACTTTAAATTGATGAATGCTATACCATGCACTGTCCATAAACGTGGTAATTTATTTAAAAAGTGTAAGTAAAAAAAAAAAATTATGTTTAAGTATTTATTGCACCTGGATCCTGGTAATTTTTAATAAATAAGTATACCTATATATATATTTAAAAAATGAATAATGTAAGATTGTGGTAATTCTTTTATTTATTCATTTTTTTCGTTCTTTTATAAATATATTACACCAAATCTGAATAATAATGTAACAATAATCCCAAAAGTGATAGATTTGTAACTTATATTATATAAATAACTGTGCAAGATGAGTATTTGTGTGAAGTACAATTAAATGAACCCTTATAGATAAAGCCATGGTGTGATACTAAGATATAACTTTGCATTTATTATAATATTTTAATTTATTATGAGTTATTAATTTAAACAAGAGCCTAAAAATAATTATGTAAAACAAAACATTCTACTTCAAACGTTTAAAAAATTTAATTTTCAAAGAATAATCTAAATACTGGGGCATAATAAAAATTAGTAGCGTCGAACTGTGTATCAAAAAGTTATTCATCGGGAAATTTCGTAATTGCAGTTTAACGGCTTTACATTTCATTTCTTAAAAATTAACATAATATTTTATATTTCATATTTTTCAACGTACATACAAAATCTTTATGTTTAGCATCATTAATATCAATACTTATAATGTAATATATATTATATTTTTTTTTATTAAACCGTTATTGAATGTGTAAAATAAATCATTATTTTTATGTTATCCTTATAAAAACACATAAGAGTTTTATTCAAAAATACAATTTCACAAGGAAATATACCTATACCCTAAATACATTACACATGTTTGCATAATTCGGAGCTGGATATAATATCAAATTGAAAACGGATTACGGAAAGAGCTTTGATGGTGAACTTTGATTTATGCATGCCAGTATTGAAATTATTTTCCATTAAGTTTTCTGCACACGACAAATAGACATAAACCGATATTGGACTTAATATTGAGTTTTTTTTTATTGGAAAATTTAATTTGTATATGAATGCGTAAACGGATCCTTACAATATGCCATAGACAAATGAATAAAAAAAAATTAGACTTAAATATAATAAAATAGGTATTTTAAGTTTATAATAGAATGTCTGCAGTACCTAGAACACATTACCTATATTTTATGTTTAAGTTACGTCTCCATTCCTTCAATTTCAAAAAAAAAATTGTACTTAAACGTACTGCCTATTATAATATTATAATTGTAGAAATGCAAAACAATTATGTTACGTTATACACTAATAAGTCACTAATATTTCAATATTCTCTAAAATGTAAAATATAATATCATATGGTTTCAACTTTCAAGTGTGTCAGTTAATTAAAAGGTGTAAAAACTAAATACAAACTACCAAAAACGGTTTATTACATTTTTATAAATCTGATGAAAACTATAAGTAGCCCAAACAACTTGAAAGTTACAGTGTGAAATTTCTATGGCATTGTAAAGTTCATTCTCTTGTACTCTAATAACATATATAGCTATTAGTATAGCCGCAGGGTCTGTTTCTCTCAATAATGCTCTTCAACGGTTTCGAGACAATCAGAAACTTGATTTTAAATCGAATGATTGTATTGCCTATATTGACTCGATATGTCAATTTTCCAACATCCCTACTTGACGGCAGAGAATTTTAATTATAATATTTATTAAAAGCGTTTCTATCTCTATTTTTAATTCCTGTCTATTATAACATGAAAATTAAGCACTAAAATCAAAACTTAGTTTTTCATACCAATTTCAGAATTTTTGAGTGAATAATTATCGTAATACATATTATTATAGGTGGTTTAATACCATAATACATACATAATACCTTACTATTTCCTACCTAATTTTTAGTTTATTACTATCATTATAGTTTTATATAGCTTGATAACTCAGACTATTATAGTATTTTATTAATTAATAATTATATTAGACTTACTAGGTATGCATTAAAATGACATGTAATATGTAAAAATAAAAAACTTTCTAAAATCAAATATAATTTGTACGGTTTTATTTTAATTATTTAGGATTATTTATGCTCTAAAATGCACACGTAATAACATTATTTTATAACGCTGAAAAGGGCGTTGTCTTACTTATTTCCTAAAAGATAAATTACACCCACCGTAATAATACTACAAGCCAAATAGCTTATATTTTACTAATTACTTTCATTTTAAGCATTATGGCTGAACTTGAATAATAATAATAATAAGATTGGTCAATAAGTAAAGAAATATTTTAAAATGCACTTAAAAAAAAAAAAAACAATGTTGACAAAAGTAACATCTCCGGACAGTTAGGTGTGACATTTATTTTACCTACTTTATTAGTTATTTTCGTAATTTTTCGGAGATAATATATTATGAAGTATCCTTGATGTAATTTTTTATATTCATAAGTACCAATTTTTGTTTCATTGTATCTATCAATAGGTATTTTAATATACAATATTTGAAATGTTTAATAAATTTAAAACAATTAATATAAATTAGTTGCAAGGTTTTTAAATTAAATTATTTCTTTATATATTTTATGCCCCCCCCCCCTCCTCAACCAATAAATAAATAGATATATTGAACATTTTTAGTTATATATTTCTGTTGGCTTTAAGTACCAAAATATAAAATAAAGAAAATGAAATATACGCAGCTTGTGTTAGCTCTTTATTTAAAAAATAATAAATTCGATTTAAAGTCAAAATATGTAATGCAAGTATAAAACTCTCTTTTTCCGTAAATGTGGCTACATCAATAAACAAATAAAACTCGGAAAGTTAATCATAAATTTGATTGTTTATAATTTGTTACAAATCAAATTCGAAATAAATAACAAATAAAAATAGTACGCAGTAAATAATTATAATTGTGAAACAATTAAAAATGTAAATATTGGCTTTTTAATTTGATCACTGATTTACTGTAATATTACAATTATTCTGCTGCCAAAATATGTAAAATGTGAAATTCTATTTATTTTATTTTTTTAATATATAGGTATACTGTATATTATTATATACTAGATAATTATTTTTTAATCCTAGCACAAAATTCTCATTGCTAAAAATAGTTAAATCGAATTATACATTATAATAATAATAATATCTCCAACAGATATCATAGTTTTATATTATACCTGGCACTTGGATATATCATATGGACAGTGTATTAATGTATTATAAAAAAACCAATTATATTCTTAAATAATAATCAAACAACTATAGATTGAAAATACGACATATTATTAATAAAAAAAAAACAAAACAAAAAAATAATAATAATTTATGCTCACATATCTGCCTCATAAATCATCAAAAATGTTTCATCGTCACGCACTGTCTGTGTAAATGCATAAATAGTAATACGTACCAACGTGCATTACATTAGTAACAATACATTTGATTATATAATGGTTTTCATGCATAATGTAGGTAGATTTCTGTAAGCCCTTTCTAAATGCGTCCAAAAAGTGAAAATACGACGTAAAATGAACAAAATTATGAAATCGGATTTAATTTTATTTTTAAATGCCCATAAACGTACAAGAGATTAGGTACGTAGGTACGTAGAAACTTGGAATTGCCACCAAATATTTAAAGTAGCATTTTATGAACATGAGATGATTTTCAAAATTATTTACCTCGTTAAGTGCAATTTATAGGTACTATTTGAAGTTGTGAACTTTTTTTCGATTCTTTTATGGTTTGTTTATGAGTAAAAAAAGCATGAAAATAAAATACAAGATGCATATATTTTTTTACTGGAATTTAAAAAAGTGTCGTAATTTTCTTTTCAGTAATTTTCATTTTGGACGAGTGATCGAAGTATTACGACATATTCAAACAATCAAAACGATTCATCTCAAAACATTATTTTGTTTTTATATAAAAAAAAAAATCTTTTAAGATTCCATTTTTACTTAAATTATCATTTTCTATATTATTCTGTTTCATGTATGAGGAACCAAAGATGTTTACCGGTTCAGTCAGACCACTCGATTAAATCGGTTCTCGTCGACTTTTCTCGCCAGTTGTTGTTTCCGACAAACGACCGTGGCCGAAAAATTGTTTTACCGTGTTAATTATCACATTAATCTTTGCGAAATGCAAGCTTTGTAAGAATAATAAAATGACGCTCCCGAGAGCTCGACACATCCATTGCTGTTGAAGGATACCACCTGACGTTACTCTTGTTTGATAAGCAGACATTTTTTTGCGTATGGAACAATTAAATTTTCAAAATATTAAGACTAATTTTAAGCAATTTTTTGACATTTAAAATTTTCAAGATATTTAGATTTTTTTATCTATATAGAAGAAAAAAAACCATGCTAAACTACCACGAGATTTAATGTTAAATTTCAGATATAGAATACTTAGAGTGATTTAAAAATATCAGAAATACAAATCTCAATTTATTTTATAAGCGATTGAAGTAAAAATGTTAAAAATCACGAAAATTTGCAAATTATTTTATAATTTTATATAATATGATGTAATATAGTTTATAATATAAACATGTATAATATGTTAAATTATTATAGTTAAGGCTCGACAATTTAATATGGTTCCTCATAAACTGTTGTTCTAACAGCAACCTAAACATTTCTAAAGAAAAATTATATTTGCAAGATTTTTTTTATAGACATTTTAAGTTCAAATTTTGTTGAAATTGAATATTTAAACATTGTAACTCAAAAATTATTATTCGTCAAGACTTAAAAAATGTTTTTACTGTGTATATTATTATTATTATTTACTATTTTTCATCAAATTTTCAAAATATTTAGATTAGTTTTCAGTTATTTATACCACGAACCTATACACACTCTTTTACGGTACATCGGTATGACGGTATTTGTCTTATATGTTAATGTCAGCAAGTAATATTAAATTAAATAATATTTAGGTATATTTTTATCCATAATATATTATGTGATTTGTTTTTAGCAAAATTAGTTCAACATATTATTATATTATAGATGTATAAATATATCCTCAGTAATGACCCTCTTCGCTAAGAATCATTTTTGTACCTATATATGCGATGATTTTTGATTGAATGCAAATTTAACACATCCAGTGACTACTCAATTACGAGGTACACTTGACACAAAGTGCCTAAATTCAGTAGATTTACTTCCCAATTTTATTTTTTTTTTTTTATTAGTTTCCTATTGAGATAATTATCCTAACGTATTTTTTTTTTTTTTTATTGGGTAACCCGCGGCAACATAGACCATTGGGTGTGGGGAGGGCGCTGTAGGTTTTTTATATTGGGTAGGTTGGTACACGTATGTGTTGTGTTTGGCAGAATTTCTAATGGGGCACCCGTAGGTTTCTGCCGTGCCCCGGGGTGGGGGGATGGCGGCACTTGTTCTCCGGACACCGTGACTTGCACGGAGAAAAATGCCGCCCAGTGGTCGAGGATCGCTAACGTATTTTTGTATACCTACCTATAGTTTATGTGTTTAAAAATTAGAAATTTACAATAACCAGATATTTATGTATTTGAGTAAGCATAATTTATATTTTATAATAACATATAACATTTCAATTGTTTATTTAAAATAAAAATCCATAGTAGGTTACTGCAATATAAATAACTTATAAGGAGGTAGGTGCGTTGTATTTTAATAGACCCAACTAAAATTAAATTATCGATCTTGTTTTCTCATTTATAAGTTACTGTACGTCTTATTAAATCGGTACCAACAATATTTATGTATCATAAATTTATTATAATATGCAAATGTTTGATTTCGATCGAAGTACCTGTGACGTATTTGAAACCGATGGGTAAAGTTAATTATTGTAATGTATTTGTATTTATGATTTCCACACATAAATAACCGTACGAATTATAAAATAATAATATACGTATTTTGTTTTTTTTTTCTATCTAATTTTAGTTTTCGAAATCGATATAAAACCGAACATAATATTATACCAATGCACTACGTCATGTAACACACGTGAGAATAAACGGAGGCGAATAATATTATTATTATTCAGTTTTGGGGAAAGCTGTTCAAAGCGAGCGAGCGTACACGACGGGAGTTATTAAAATTTATCGACAAGCGGCCTGAATGTATGAATAATTTAAAACATCATAGCATATATATAGTATAGACGGATAGATGGGCTGATAGATAGATACAAACATAATACGGTTGATACGAATGATATAGCCATGGCAATTATGTACGGATGGAAATTGAGTAGGTATAATATGGTGCAAAATGTAATTTCCCATTAGTTATTCCACGTCGTAACAATGTGGTCGGTTTATTATAATCCCCTCAAACATTTTCTTATAAGTGTTGTGGGTCGCGTAGATGCGTATCGTGTCTGGGGGTTAAGAAATAGTGCCGAAACATAACGTGAATTTTAATAAACATACCTATACCTCATCGTAGGCCACAGGTGCATTTCGAGTGTAGATAGTATACACTCTATAGATGAATAGTTATAGGTATTGATTTCCTTTTTCAGGTCATTTGGGAATTATTTATATGAGCTTATCGACGATCGGACGTCAAAGGGGTGTGTGCTCGGAAAAAGACCACTTTCGGTTTAGTTCATCACGGTGCACGCGTGTTCAGTGAAAGTGTTTATGTGACTAAACTGACACAAGCACATTAAAAAAAAAAATGTCTCTCTTCTTAAATAATCGCGAAAATATATTATCATAAGCTACATTATACAATGAATATGGGTACCTAGGTATTATTATATGTTCTATATATAGCCGTAAAAAATGATAACATGCTAAAATGTTAAATATAATTTTGATTTGAGACAAATTCAATTTTTCTGGCATTATCAGTAAATTAAAAAAATATTACACAGAATTAAAAACAAAGTATAAAAATAATTATAGCCATTATATAGAGTATAGTTTTAATTTTGAAAAGTTTATAATAAAAAAACTTTTTAACACAAGTTAAACATGTTTTAGATACTGTGCGAAGAGAGGAATGAATTTGTTTTGCAATGATGTTTTTGTGTTTATTTTTTTTCTGGGCACACTTTTGGTTTAAAAAGTACTCAAAAACTTTCAAGTAGTCCTATCTATCGATTGGAAATCGAGTCTAGTCGTTACTTTTAAAAAGTAATTTTTCGATTATCTAAGTAGCTTTCCTGAGCTATGAGCTATCGAAAACTACAGAAAAGTTTTGAAGAAATAAAGAAATTTAAGAAAGTGTGGTTATATATAAGCGAACGCCGATCTGAATTGGTTTTCAAGTGATCAGTGATATTAGAATTAATATCAAAACATAAATCTAACATGCTTTTTTTTAAGTTCAATTTTTCATTGAATTGAAATATAATTTTTCATCCCAGTTATATATTTAATTAATTTTGTAGAAACGTTTTATAAATAAGTGGATGTTGCTCTGCTGTATAGTAGGTTAAGAATGGGTCAATGTATAAGAGATTTTATTAAACTTGAATTCAATGATATAATATCATTGTATAAGAAAGACAATTCTGAGCGGAGACGGTTTGTCAGTCTGGATTTTTTATATTGTTATTATTAATTATTATAGCCTGTTAGTTGAATTAATATTATAATATTATTATTATTTTTTATTCGTTGCTTTGGCGATAAACAAAGCGTTACAAATTATAATCCCATTTTTAGCAGGTTTTCGTAATGTGTCGATAGTTTTTCCTGTGACATTAAATAACTATTGAGAACATCGAAAAATTATCTCTTTAAAGTACCATCTTGATCCAATTTGCTAAAAGTTAAGGTTAAAAAAATAATAATAAACTTCATTGTAAAATCACTAGCTTCCTCGCTCCGCTCAGAAACTAAAATGGTAGATTGATACTGATTAAAACCCTACCACAAAAATCTAAAATTAAATCTATTGTTTTATTAACTATTTATAACAGTTGTTCAAAATGTACACAATAGAACAATATCAGGTACATTTTTTAAAAATAAATTCGACACACATTTTATTTAATAAATATCATAACAATATTATATAAATCCTTGAGTTTTAAATTAAAGAAATGTCCATTTAATTAAAACTATAAACGTTCAAAAACATATTCGTGGAGAAAAGTTATTGAATTAAATATGGTTTAAAAACTAAAAAGTAATAATACAATTAAACTTCTTTAGTCAGTTTTTTACTGTAAGACAATTAGTTTCTACATTTTAATATTTGATAGATCAAAAAGAAACTGTTATTGTTAAGTCAGTTATGTTTTCTTTTCATTTAAAGTTTAGAAAAAATATTAATTTATTCATCACTATTTTTAATCTAAAACTATTTCTTTTCATATTATATGATTACAATTTATTATGCTTATTTCCCATCAACTATACATTGAAGTATATTCATCAAATGCACACAAACACAAAATAATTTAATAATTTAAAATAATACCTAGTAATTAATAATGATTAATGTGCATTATTTTTTATCTAAAATTCAGTTGGGCATTGACATTAATAATATAAACTACAAAATTTACAATGAAGTTGATTTGCTGTATTTTGAAAATAATTCTAAGCAACATAAAATTATTTCCAAGCTTTAATTACTACTAATTTAATAAATTAAATATTTCAATACCTATACATTTTATAAATTGTATATCAATATTATTTTGATTGAATCAATTTCGAGTAAAAATGTCTTATTTTCCATAATATTTTTTCCGATTAGTTTGAAACGTAATGTGAATATATTATTTGACCACCTCCCAAAATACCGACTAGGTATAAATCTGATATATCACAAACTACCTCTAAACTTGAAAGATTAATCAATTTTTCTTCTATAATTTTTGTACACGAACACATAAGAAAAAACACTCATCATTGTAAATTTGTAACACATCCATCGATTTGCTCAAAATCTAAATTATTGTTTACCGCGTGATAATATAAACAACAAGGCATAATCGTAACTTTTTAACGGTTAGATCCTTCGGTATAGGCACGTGATGTAACGTAGTGTACAGTAATAATAGTTTAATGACATTATGATAATGTTGGTAAATGGTAAGCAAGTGCCGTGTTTGAACCAAATCTGCACTTAAGTAATGATACCATGTTGTTTATATCATGGTATACCGGAGTCTAGAATGTCTGGAATGCACTACATACTCGGATACCTATTATTCACTAACTGGCTCATGCGGGTTAGGCATTAACC
Source organism: Metopolophium dirhodum (assembly GCF_019925205.1). Taxonomy (NCBI): domain Eukaryota; kingdom Metazoa; phylum Arthropoda; class Insecta; order Hemiptera; family Aphididae; genus Metopolophium; species Metopolophium dirhodum. The sequence continues at coordinate 18,679,784 of NC_083563.1, read as the reverse complement.
GTCGTACGGTAAAAATAAAATATCACATAAATTTGATCATAATCATAATACCTATCACAATTTAAAACTAACTTAAACGTGTTTTGTAAATTTTTATAAACGTTATTCATGTTTTACATTGCTCAAAAACAAATTACCTTCAAAATGTAATAAAACTATTTAAGTTCAGTTTTATCTTATTACCTACCGTGGCGGACATGGTTGTACGTTGTACTGTACCTATTAGACCGAATAACTCGATAAAAAACCTCATCAACGAAAGACAGAAAAACAAGTACTTTTTAGTTCTGGAAGTTCAAGGAAATTCGAATTAATTTAAATAACGTTAATCCTGGAGAAAAATATTTTTAGTTTTTCCCGTTACATGTATACTGTTACGTCGCACCTACCCAAGTTGCAAATAAAATATCAAATAAAATTCAATTCATTATTTTCTCTGCTTTAAATTGAAGATTTTCTTTTAATATCGATGTATATTTTGCGTGTAGAATTTATAAACATATTTGATACAAACAAGTTCAGTAGGGCCCATTAGTTATTTACACGGAAATACGAATACCTATGATACAAAAATATTTTTTCCAACTTAAATGGATGTCTAATAATAAAATTATAGTGTTTTCGACTTTCAAGGTTTGAATTCTACGATCTAAGCACGCAAATGTCATTTCTTTTGTAAATTGGATATTAAAATATGACTAAAATGTGTATATATTTATGGTATATAAAATACATACATTATATATCTGCTGTCTATATGTTATACTCAATAGAATAACCTATGCCTAGAATTAAGTGGTTGCTTTGAAGTTTTTTTATTTACTTTGTGCTACTTCATTGCTTAATAGAAAACGTATCAAATAACTGTAATAATTTATAGTATTTTATGTGAGTTAAGCAATCGACGAATTCAGTTATTTTCAAATTTTCAATGCGTTTAAAATAGGTACTGTTTTTTTTTTTTTGTATATTTGGTGCCTAGTTGGTAAAAATGGAAATTTCTTAGTTGTCAATATATCTACCGAAATTAAAATTTTTTCTGGCAGAATTGTAAAAACAATGTTATTTGAACTCTCGATAATAAACAGACTCCTTTTGATAATTAAAACATTTTTCTGGTATAATTTTATATCTGTTAGAAGTTAAAGATATTTTTATATTATAATGACTCAATTATTTCAACTATCGAAAAGTATATAAAATTAAAATTAAATCAATAGTTATAATATTTTTAATTTATTAGTTATATAATGAATAATAAGTGTATTGAAACAATGTAAGTTAACCATTTTTTTTGTTTAAGTAGTTGAATTTAAATTATCCTAAAAAAATATATAACTAAGCTAACTCAAGATTGACTTTAAAATATAAATTAATTTAAGTATCTAAGTCAAGTTACAAATTTTCAGAAAAATAATAACTTTATAAGTTAGGAAAATTAAAAGTTATTAAGTTTTTTTTTTTATATAATATTATATCATTATGGTTCGTAGTTTGTACACTCGTCGGCTGATATCGATCCGTCAGGGTAGTTCTCGGAATTTTAAGCTATAATAACTGGTTATTAACAAAGTAAATACCTTTACTATTGCTATATTATATTAATTTTGAGCAAGAGGTGTATGAATAAGGGACTGTAGACATTATACAGCGCATGGTAACGAGGGATTATTTATTATAATAAATATGTATAAAAAAATACCTATTATTACTTGGAATTTTAGAGCTAATATTTATATTTTTATAGTATGTCCATCTTGTTCTGTTATAATGATAAAAATAATATGTAATTTACGTTGAAAAACTATTGCAACAAATGTACAGTTCATAATACAACAAATCCGTAAATAACTTTAATTTTAACAAAAATAACAAAATTAAGATATAATTATTTATGAAATTAAATAACTTAGTTACTAACAAAGTTATTTTCTAACATTCTATTTTTTTTTAAATTTAACTAGTAAAGTTAAGTCGTCAAAAAAAGTAATTTATAAGTTATAACTTAACCTTTAACTTTTTAACTGGTTACTGCCCAGCTTTGAGTTTATGTACACCAACTATTCATAAATATTCACTTAGGGTTGGACTTTTACATTTTTTGTATAATCGAATAATGTAAAAAAAAACTATAACATTCATTATATACAGATCCTATAGTTAACAAATTAATTTGTTCATAATATAAATAATTATGTAGATAAGTATACTATTATAATATATACAGTTAAATTTTGTATTGTTTATCATATTATGTTACTTTTTGGTTGGGTGCTTATTTTTAGTTTAAATGAAAACGAAAATTATAGAAGACGTTCGAGAATTTTAATATAGGCACTTTTCTCCACACTTGATTAATTATTTATAAACTTACATAATCGTTTAAAAATATTATATGGATTGTTTGGTTGATAAACCGCTTTCATACATTTTTATTGTACCCCTCTATACCAAATATTTATCACTTATTTAGTTATAATATTAGCGACATATTTAATAAATCGGATATTTTCAATACTTATATTACCTAAATTATATATTTATATATGAATACATTTTACATAACGTTAAAAGAGGACCAAATAGTGTATTAGATTAACATTGCGAATAATTGGAAATCAAACTTTTAAAGTCTGACACACCCATTGTGTGACCTTTTCCGGTGTTTTAGTTGAAATGTATTTAAAAAAAAAATCACCACTTCTACTGAAATCGTAATAAAACACTGTCGTTAGTTTGACGTTATATTCTATATGTGGCGTGGATATATCAAAGTTTTTATAGTACAAACTCTCGAGCCCGCCATTTTCCACGAGCGCAACTGAGTAAAAATATATTTCGACAATAAATCATAAATCCATTAACAATTTCGTATGTGCATTTAAAATACAAATGAAATTGGAAAATAGAATTGGTTTGATTGGTTTTTCAAAATTAACTTGCCGAGCTATATTAATATAAGAGCTATATTTGTGCTCGGAAAGGATTTTATGCGCACGGTGACCTAATCCGATATTATTTTGCTAAAGGACGTGTATTATACCTACGTGCTAAAGGACGTGATAATATTTCGCAACTGTTGTTCTATCACCGTTGTTCATATGGCGTACACTTTACTCTGCGCATATAATATATAATATCCGGTCGAACAACAGAAATAATGATTGAATACCCCTTTCCTCTCCTATATTCACATAACTGATTACATTTCACTGTGCTCACGTCAAAATAGTTGCGGAATGTTGTGTAGGAAACTTTACGTTTATTATGACCAGTGTAATTATCTCGTTAACGACTCCGCGACCATATAGTTGATAAATATTAAAGTTTTATCGAAGTAAATCATAATTTTTCGACGCAGGTACCACCTACCTACTTTTAATTCTTTACATTCATTACATTCCATGCGAACAACACGTCTTGTAATATTGTTTTTCACGTTTCATTTAACCGTGACATAATCTGCTTGGCTGGCTTTTAAACACATACAATAATATTGTTAAATGAATAAAATGTACTCAGAAACAGGAATAATTTATTTTGAAAGCCGTGTAAAAAAAAGATTTTTTTTTTAAAGAAAAAATGCGTTCCGTCTTTATTTCTCTCTCGACGAAAGTATGATGCCTCGGGATAACATAAAACGGTAGATATTGGTTCAGTTGGGGCCCCCAAGGTAGATTCGGCAAACCTCTAGAGAACATGAATTGATGCTTACTCGAATTTCGGCGAAATCCCCTGCTAATATTGATTCAAAAAACGAATTATACTTTGCGAAATGGAAAACAATCGTGTGTATGATAAACTATGTTTGTGTAAGCTATTACTCTGCAACACTCAATTAAAATATAAATGCATGTGTTTGAATTTTGTAAATCTGTGTGATTTAATTTGTTTTAGTTTTCCATTAAGTATATTTATTACTTATCATTCTTTCAATTATAAAGTTATATGTGTATACCAATTGTAAATACGAATAAGATACGAAATTAATTTTAAATTTAAATATTTTATATTATTTATAGTAGTTATAAGAACCATACACACATTTTGTTTTTTAAATAATTGAAACATATTATGGTAATGGCAATATTTTAAAGTATCTTGTACAATTAAATCACATTAAAATGAAAATTAAATAAATACATTTCTTTTAATAAAATATAATGATTGTTAAGACTTTTGAACTTAATATTGATAACGGCATATTAAGTATGGTTCAAAATAACATATTTAGTAACAATTTCTGTTGAAGATTTTGAAAGAAAAGCCAACTTAAAAATGTATTATTTATGCGTAAAAAATATCAAAAATATTGATACATTTCCATTAAAGGTAAGTAGTAGCATTGAATATATATATATACACTCGATGGTAGTAGATACCACTGAAAAGTAAAAATCGATATGCCTACCTTGTATAAAATTGAAATAATATAACGTCACGCGCCGAATGTTATAAACTTATAAATAAAAACTCTGATATTAAAAATAGGTAAAATAGGCTTTCTTAAAAGAAGTATGTGTGTGTGTGTGTGTGTATTACGTATGGCATATATTGTTATATAGCATATACATAATACGATAATAGATGAAAATTATTATATTATAATGACTAATACCTGAAGCCATGACTATAGTCACGCAATCTCAACAAATTACTATAATATCGCTTCCATTCGTTCAATTTTCTACCACGTAGACAATAATTAAGGGTCACCATCAACATTTGAATTAATATAAACTATAATTACGTCTTCAAAAATTAAATTTCTGTTAAAACTAACTGAATATATTCAAACTTTAAAATTGATTTATGGAATAAAAAAATTGTATTTCAAGTTACACAGATTGGCAACCGTGAGAAGTATACGATCACGATGTGACATTGTTGAATGCTTAATGTCATGTACTATAACTATAGGGAACTTTTACTATATATTATTTCGATAAAACTTTATTATCATATTCAACATTTTTATCATAATAGTATTATATTATAGTGACTAATATGAATTCCATTAATATATTATGCATATGTGTATAATTGATATTATATTATATGCCGTATAGGCAACTCAAATACATTTTAAGCATCAATAGGTGTGTACACTTTCTTGAAAATAAAATTCAATATCTTTTCATTTACGATTTTCTAAAATGAAATTGTGTAAGGTATAAAGGCCTAGCATATGATATGATTATTCAATATTAGAACATATAATATCGATTTTGTCAGGGTAATGTGTTCCTGTCTATTGAGTATCGATTTCAGTATAAGGTCAAGAGTTTGATTCGTTCTAGAGCAAACAATGGTCTTAGTTTATGTTATAGTAAAATGATGAACGTATACCATACAACATGTCCCATAAGTCATTGTACGTAAGCTGTAAATATTTTTACGCAACAATCATTTTATTAACTGTGATATAATAAAATAATATTTACGGGCTAGAATTGTTATTATTATAGAGATGACTTTTACAATATTTTTTCTTTAATCCTATAAAATGTTATCTTAGCTAAAAATTCGTATCGTTAATTTTTTTTCCATTTTTTTTCTTTATAAATGCTTGTTTTGTTTCTTAACGTAATTTTTTCATGTTATAGTACATTTTGTTTGTTGTTTTTGTACAATGTGGGGCATTTTTCTAAAATTTTAGATTTGTGGGTTTTTGTTATATAATTATTATTTATTTTTTATATTTTACTTTTTAATTTTTTTTTAACAATTTCATATCATTTTTTTTTTACTGTAAAATAAACTTAACATTTAAATATTTACTATTGTCTATTTATTTTTATAATTCGTATTTTAAATTGCAGTGACACACATTATCACACCCATTTTTTTGGTTATTTTGTGTGTTAAATAGATTATCAACATACTATATCTCTAGTTATTATAATTTTAGTACAATATCGTATTACATTTCCAGCGGGCGCTCTGTTGTAAATAACACAACAATTTGTACTTATTTTATATATTTATTTCACTATAATATTATATTTTAATTTTTCGATGGTCATAGATAATTCTCAAAAATGTTATTATCTACGTTTTAAACTGAAAAAACAACATTATAAATTAAAAAAAAAAAATAAGATAGTATATTGTAATAAATTGTATTTTATTACAAAGACTAAATTAAATTAATTAAAGCTTAAAACTTTAAAATACAGTAAATATATTAATATTTGATAAGTGTTTATTATCATAAATCGTAATAATATACAAGGACAGTTGTAAAAATACAACGCGCGACTACTTTTGTTTCAGATAATAATGGCCCGCTTGAATGTTAAAATAAATATTGAAAAATATAGTAAGGAAAACTATTAGTTAAAAATTAAAATTTAATCTAAATTTAATATTTTAAATACTATGTTGATAGTTGTAAATTAAAAAGTAAAATTGATAATATTTAATATATTAGAACATTTTTTACAAATACACATTATCATTAATAATAATATTTATTATAATCTGTTGAAAATGTCTAAATCATGTTTTTAAAATACTTATTTATTGGCTTTTGGATAGTAATAATTGGTAGTTACCTAATTAATGCATTTTTAAATGTTGAAGATTATATCGTTATTTATTAAAACAACAAATTTTATAGATAAAATAATGTTCAAAATTATCCATTTCCCATGGAACTACGGAAGTATTTAGTGTTGATGGACCACAGGATATGCGTTAGGTTTGGACAGATATTATAACGCAAAATTCACTTTCATTATTAGGTTTTTTTCTTTTATTGTCTTCACATGATTATGTTAATAATACATAAAAAAAAGCTTCAAAATGTACATAGTGATGAGCATATTGTTAATATTATTATATTATTCGAAAATCTCCACGATAATTAATATCATGTGACAAAAGCGTATAGATTTGAGTGCCGTAATTTATGTTACGCATGGTCGAAGTATTTTTGATGAACAATCAACTGTCTTGTTTATAATGTCAAAACTACAAAATGTTTACCTAAAAGACCCAAGCTCATCACTATTATAATATGTCATAAAACAAGTCCATAACAAAATAATTAAACCGAAATACCTTTTAAATTATGCAATGTGCAATGGTGCAAGAATATTTGATTTTAATTTATTGCTGCTATTTTTATATGAATATAATATATAAAATAATATAAATATATAAATACTATTCCATTTTTTGAAAATACCGTTCTATTTTTTTTATAAATAATTTAATTAGATATGAATTTTTGGGATTCTTAGTATTTTTTTTTTTAGAAATTTAAAGAGTTATAGTTAAATATACCACCTGCCTACCTACAGTAATAAAATATAATGTTAACACTAAATATGAAAATTAGACGTTATACAATTATTTAAAAATCTAAGTGGCTATGTATAACCGCAACGGATAAGGGTAGATAATTATTTCCTTGAAGAATAATAATGCTTGGATATTTAAACAAAAACTATTGAAAAACATACCCATTTTGTTCCGTTAATCGTCGTCTTATGTTAGTCTAATTAAATACGGTTACACATACACTAAAATCGACGGAACTCGCAAACGGCCAACTAACGCGTTCAATTACTATTGCACTTTCATTAGGTAGGTTATTACTAACACTTATATAAAGTCAAATTTTGATCGTGACATCAAATTGGCAATTGTATTGTTCATGTCCATAGCTCCGATACAGAGTGATCGGAAAACGAAAGAATCAACTAACGATATAGGTATACCAATTCAACTGAACATCGCAACTACAGAGAATAATAATGGACCATAATAAATGATTTAATCTATTTATTTTATATTATTTAGGACTGGAGATTTATTTTGCTGTTTATTGGTATTTTTTACATAATTATCATATCTAATATTGTAGAATTTCGCATACAAACGTTCGATTAATTTTGAAGTCGAGGCGAAGTATTCGATATTTAGTTATGATCGCAGTAGTTATGAATATTAAGTTATTATTGAAATATAAATTATTTTGTAAGACAAAATAGCATTTACAACGTGCATCACCTACCTAGCCACCTAGGTTGATCAGACGGCTGAAGAGCGACTTGCCATCACCCTGTATATGAAGGTAGAAAGTAACGCAGTGTGTACAATAATAATTTGACAACGTGTGTGGGTGTGTGTGTGTGTGTGTGTGTGTGTGTACAGTACTGTGATGTACGAAATAAGGACTTATGACGGATTTTACTTTCAAACGGTTTACTCTGCCGTCGCTGTGCTGTCAGCGTTGGCCGTTGTGAATGAGAATTAGCTCGCCGACGTTTTGTAGGGCGCCGCGCGCCGGTTGAATATAATATTATGATATCATGGTATTTCGCTACCACTGTGATATTGTTATAACGAAAAACCTTTACAGACAGTTTCGAAAGGGAAATATTTTGTAAGTGTAATAATAAAATAAATTTTAAATACACCCAGAGTAATCCTACACGTGCGCTAAAATGTTAAGATTTATTCACGGCAATTTCCTCGTCAATAAATAAATAATTAGAAACAGTAAGCGAAGGGTCGCATCCTCGGGTATCTCCCTCCATCTGTAATTCATGTCATTTTACGCAATCTACGCATTTACCTACCGTACACACGTCACTCTAAACATTGTAAAATAGCTGGTTTTCACAGTAATTTCTCTAATGTTCTTCAAATCAAAAACAATAAATAAATTAAACTGTGAACATTTTAGCAACAATTTTACTTGCAGTTGTACCCATAGCATGATGAAACACTTTGACAATCTGCTTTTTAACATTCGTATAAACATGTTGTATCATATCACTAGAAACTTCAAACATTGAAAAACAATGTATAAAATATTACCAGAATTTCAGTTTGGAGGTATTCGTCTAAGATTATAATACGAGTAGAGTGATGAAGTTATTTGCTATACGATAACCCGTGAATGTGTTATAGGTACACTTACTACTAACTGAAGTTCCACAGATTGTATGGATAATACTAGCGGATTATTGAGAGTATCAACTGACAGAAATGGTAGGTAATCATGAAAATTGAAATCACTTCTGACAAATATAATGATAAAATAATGTTATAAGCGATAAGTTACTATTTTACCTCATGCACTTCGTTTACCGTTAAAGATGCCAACTCAATATTATTCAAACTTTGTTCAGTTCGTTATTTAATAATCGGCGTAATATTTTTCCAAACTTAAAAATTTGCATCTTGAATCGCCTTATACTTGTTGTAATCACCACATCAAATTACGAATTTTGGGAAATGCTTTTTAGTGCACACTTACATAGTGGTACGAAGGTACCGTGAAAATTAAAAGCCTCAAGCTAGGAATCAATGCTTTGCGTTGATCAGTCAGTGAGACAGTCAGGACACGTTCGATTATATTATATATTATAGCCATCCCGCCCGGCGTTACCAGTGAGTCTAGTTTGTGATTATTGTCAGGTTATTTTATTATTATATTTGGCAGACTCCGCGATGTGCGTAACTGTAAAATGTCTAACTCTAAAGTTTCAAAGTTTACCAAGTTATTTATAATTATTATAATATTATTACCATATTATTTATTTATTTATATTTACCGTCGATTTTTCCCATCTTAATATTCATTAGACATTGTTAACACAGTGATTTTGATGCTTTTGACCAAATATAAAATAAAGGTCTAGAATTAATATATTCAACCATAATAAATATTTTATTTCTTGTAATCAATAGCGACCCTATAATAAATAAAAATATATTATTATTTATTATTTCTATTATTTCTATAAAAAATTCTCAAATTTCAAATTAAAAAAATTATGGGCCACTTATCGAGATAAAATATAGCCTATAGATCTTTGGGATAGTGTAACTTTCTGACGGTAGTATAAATTTTAAAATCGGTTATGTTGTTTCTGATATCACCCTGAACAAACAATTTTTCTTCTTTATTTATTATTATTTATTAGAGTATAGATAACTTATATTATAATGTATCTATTATGATATTATGTGAACAATGTCATCTAATAAAGAAATCTTAAGTCATCTCTAAGTCGGCAGTTGATTTTATTTTGCGTACTTTATTGCTATTTGGATGGCAACAAATGGTTTCTTTTGTATCGATGATTTTTTTCCAGTCATTTTGGGACATATTTTTATTTTTATTTTCAAAAACAAGTCAAGTTTACGATTTTAATTTTAAATGCGATTCCCGTTGAATAATGTTTAGTTCGGTTTAATAACCTATAAGAAAATACGTTTAAAACTATTTTTGAAATAAATAATAATCTTATATAATATGACTGTTGTCGTATATAAAATATAGTTTCACCGTAAAATTATTGTACATACGACAGACCTATGAAAAACAAAAATTTAAAAAAACCAATAAAATAATGCTAATATTGCTTTATTGTCACTGGAACTAACAGTTTACTAAAACTAATAAAATAAATATAGTAAGTACTGAATTCATCAGTATTTATAGTGATAACATTTTGATGACTTTTAAGTAGCTATAAGGATCGTGTATTTGTATAAATTTTATTTTCAATATTGTGCTTGCGTTAATCATCTTAGCTAAAAGCAATTTTTAAACTGCCAATTAAATATATTAAGTTGCAAACTATATACATTATAAATTGAACCCTGTGCATTTAACTGTCTCGTAAAATAATAAAACTCGATGCTTGCGATGGTTAAACTGTTTTTTAATAACTAATTTATAACTTTAAGTGAAATTAATGCATTGATGATATACGAGTATATACGAGTTCATGCAAATCCACTTCAATATTGGATTAGAAATAAAATAGCGAGCTCGTGAATAATTGGTACAGTGACATGGAATGGAAAAGTAAGTATGTGTTGAAAATCGTAAATATCATCTTTGGGATGAGGAGGGCAGTGGATATATGAGTTAAGCCCCAAATTAAAGGCATGAGCTGGTAAATGGTTGTGTATCATCCCTAAGCCTGGCAAATGAGATATTATAAAATACCACGGGAGAGATTAGAGTTAAGAAAACAAGGAGCCCGAGGAATATCAGTCTAATTAATTTATACTAACCAGACGAAGTAAAGTGGACTGTCCATCAGGATTTTAATCAGAAATTCTTGATCTTAATTATATACATGATAGCATACACCAAGCATACACTACCCCTCTCAAAATGTATCCTTTAATATTGAATTTAATTAACTTCCAATTTTTGTAATAATTTTTAAGTATCCACACGTCTTAATGAGCATTATTTAAAATACTTGGATTTTGAAAGTTATTTTATAAATGTTGTGTAACACCGACAAACTTAATTTTTTTAAATGTGTACCATCATCTTTCATTGAAAATTTTTTAGTAGATGATATTTTTTTGCAAATTTGATAAATATAAATCGAATTTGAACGAGTATTTTATAGTTATGTTCATACAATGTAGGGCCGTAGGGGGTATGATGATCAGTAAAATATATGAATCAATGTAAATATATTTAAATGTTAAAAATTTTAAAAATTATCAGAATAATATAATAACTAGTACCTACTTATTATGTACTAGACTAAATATCTCATTTATTTTATATAGTTGATAATATAAAACTATTGTTGAGGACAATAATAATATTATAATCATCCTTAGTACATTATAGTGTAATAACACAGCAACTACTCGTTTGAATTTCGATTTATATACAATATGTCAACATCTTAAAAAACAGTTAAATTAATAATTAAAAAGAAAAAGGAAAATTAGTCTAAAATTAAATAAAACATCCAAGAGGCTTAAAATAATATGGTTTCATTTAAAAAAATCCAATAATCATAATTTGTATAAATACGTTATCAAAGTATAAAATGAGATGAGCATGCTTGGTGAATCACCCTGTATAGATTGTATATATGAAAATAATTTCTAGTCAGGGGGATGGAGTGGCCGAGCGGACTACAACGTCGGTTCGAATCTCGACCACGGGCGGCTCCTCTCTCTAGGCAGACAGTTTCTAGAGAGAGGGGCCGCCATCCCCGACCGGCCATGGCAGAAACCTACGGGTGCCTAATTTGAAAATCTGTCAAAACTAAACACACGTGTTTACAAAATATACAATACCCTCCACCAAACTTGAAAAACCACCCAATGGCCTATGTTTTCGCGGGTTAATCAATAATAATAAAAAAAATTCTAGTCTGAAAAGAGATTTTATCGCAACAGATTGTAAACTTATACCTACTTTAAATATTTTTGGCTAAGAAATTGGTATTCAATTTCTATGAAACAAACACAATACAAATATACAATAGTTATTAATTATACATTTTTGAGCTCAAAAATATTATTGAACAATTTTAAATAAATAAAATTGATATTTTATAGGATTTAAAAGAATCAAAATATTATTAAGTAAAAATGAAATCGTCAAAACAAAAATAGAATTTAAGAATTCATGTTAATCAAAAAGTTATTCTAATTAAAAGTATGAGACAGGAGAGGAACATATACATTTTATATTTATGTTTTGTGTTGGTTGTTATGATGCTAACATTTTAAATTTATCAAATTATAAATGCTTCATAGTATCATCAAGTTGCTAAATATAAAATATAAATCAAAAGCTAAATAATTATCTAAAAAATTGTATAGTTTATTATACTATATTATACTTAAAATATTTCAAAGATACAAATAAGACATATTTGGCTTATATAATATATTTATTGATATGGAAAATTATAAAACGAGGAAAATATATTAATTTAATTTAAAAATTGATTGGTTATTTCAACCGATTTTCACTCCATAGTTCAAACATAATTTAAATTGAATACTATTTTTAAAAAAATCGTTCCAAAAAAATACTTGCGTTTAATGAAAAAAATAAAGTTATTCGTTATTTTTAAGCCTTTTCAAAACATTTGTAGGTGCTACAATTTATATTATTTATTTAATTTAACGAATAATGTATGGTACACGTCATATTTGTATAGTTCGATTGTCCGTTGGTACAATATGTCCTGTAAAATTCTTGCAAAAATAATAATGTGAAAGTTGCATTTTCAAATTTTACGTTTATTAATTATAAATATATAATATAATATAATATACTTGTAACAATCGCCTTAAATGAACATGATTATCGTATGTGTACCACTGGCATATAAATGAAAAGAAAATTATTTTATACGACTGTACAGAAGTGTCCTTGAGATGTACAACGTGCAGTGAATACGAATGCTTGACATATCTCATTATACGGACACTTCCGGTCAACAGTCTTATTATTAGCGAGCGAGAACTCAGAAGTACTGGGAAATAGAAAATAACGTATACCAACAGATACATCAGATGAAAATAAGTATACAACTATAAAGAAACACGTTTTTCAGGCGTTTTCGTTGTGTTTATACTTTAATACCCATGTTGAAAAATACGTCGCAAACAAATAATAATAATAATATTGTCGTCCCGTGGCTATTCCGTTGAAAAATAATCCTATCGAATTCTCACATCAACTAAAGGGACACCTTACTCAAAGGCTATACTTATCATCTGGTATTCGAAACTCAAAGGACTGTATATTTTACGGTTTCACTATATTTTGTCACGCAAATTATAGTTGGATAACAACATTACGATAATATCTGAACTACGTGGGTAAGTAATGAAGTAGTGAAGTAGTGAAGTAGTGAAGTAATCGAACTATTGCAATAAATTAATAAATCTAATTGTTCAATAAGCAGATAAATAATACACGATTAGACAATAAACGTAGTTAAGGAGATTCGATACCGTGATTTTCTGTTTTTGTCTAACACACGCGCGACATAGTATTTTAGGCGTGTTTTTTGCCAAACATTCCAATTGATTTATGAAGCGATAAAAAATCTGAAAACAGATTTGAATTTGTCATCAAGTCTACTTGTAATCGAATTTCCTACATTTTTGATATTATCCCCGCAAATTCCAGAAAACGTCATATTAAAAAAGAGTATTTAAACATTTTTATATTTCAATTTTTGGAGAAGCTAAAATCAAAAAATAAAAATAGTGGGAAAGTCGATTTCAAGTAGTCTTGACGACGAATTCAAATTTGTTTTCAGAATTCTTATCACTTCATTATATCAATTGATATGTTTGGCAAAGAATCCGTCTAAAATCCTATGTCGTGAGTGTGTTAGACAAAAACGGAAAATCACGGTATGGAATCCCCTTAAAGTAGATTAAAATAAGGAAAATGATAACCTAGGATTATTTAAATGTTCTTCTATTGACTGTTGTGAGTAATATTACACCATTAAAGTGTAATGTCGTGTGATTTGTACACATAGAAAAAATGTGGTATTTGTCCCATTGCTCCCCAAAATCGAAATCAAAATCCAAAATATAACCTTATAAATCCCAATACATTATTTTAATGTCCAATAAAATTCGATATCGAAAGTGGTGTAGAGATACAAATAATCCTGAAGAAATACCTAACTGTCCAAGTTAATAAAATATATTACTTGACTGTGGGGATTTATTCATAGAAAGCACTAACCGGTGAGAACATTAACACAAAATAAATCAATTAATTGGCAAAAGTTCACTTTCTGTATTAAATAAATTAACCCTAAACATTTTTGTTTGCATTATACAGTTTTTAAAAATAAATTTAAATGTTGTCATAATTTTCTTAAAAATCGTGAAATATTATAAGTTATTAATTGTTTGCTGTTTAGGTGGTTTGGTTAAAATTAAATAATATTAATTCATTCGTTTAGGTCCAAGAAGAGTATATTATTTTTAATTGGCTCTGACCCGCACTTTTTCAATAATTAATATTTTCATAAAGTATATAAAAAAAAGTCGGAAAATGTAGAAACCCTTTGTTAAATTTAAGAAAAATGTATTAATTCTTAACTGCAAAATAGTTAGAGGATTCTCAGAATTTCGAAACTTATAAAAGAAAATCGTGACTATGTATTTTTAAATTGTTTGAGTTGCTATAAGAACCAAAGAACCACTTATGTGAGATCTTTTATTAAATTGTCAAACTTTTTGACCTAGCTCAAAAGTTAAATCAATACAATTTTCAAGTCTCTACCGTTTACAAACATAAATTTTTCATTTTTGCTTTTCAAAAAAAAAACAAAATTGTTTTTGCGTAAAATTCCCCATTGTTCCCAACATTTTTTTAAAAATATTTCTGGGAATTTATTATTAGTGACTCCTTCTCTCTTCTCCAACTTCAAACCAGAAGCAATTTTCTACCATAAACCACTTTCGAAGTAAAACGAAGTATTGTTACTGCTCCTATAGAGTTAACTTCAGACACAATAATAACAAAATACACATCATTGTTTACCTAACCATTGCTCCACTTCTAATCTAAAATATATAAGCATAATGAACGATTATTTTTAATGGTTAATATACAATAAGATATGTGTAGTATAAAATTGTCAAACACGTCTTAAGCCGATGAATTTTAGAAATTAAACCAGAAGAAATATCAAGTAACACCTATGAAAATGAAGTAGGTACCTCCACTTCGAGGCCTCTTTTCTCTGTCTTTTCTTTCCATGTCATTATTTATTATTTTTTATCACTTAAGCTTATTGTTCTAATTGAAACAGTTGGCATAATAATATGTAGTTTTGAAAAAAGAAACAACGTGGCAGATCATTAAGCTATCACGTAGGTAGGAATAAATTATATAAAAACATGATTTTAAATCATAAGGAACTTCGAAGTTTTGTTGAATCGTTCAAATAATATTTTCCCCATGGCTTGGGATTGGGGTTTTTACTAACTCAATGTTATCGATTTGTTTTAAATAAATTACAAGGACACGTTTTTCTTGATAACGGCAAAACATCAAGCATCTTACATTTCCTATAAGTGCATAAAAGAAAAATTATCTTTTATGCTTTTTAATTAAAATAAGAAATACGAATACTTAGTTTCGTTGTTATCTGATTACAGATTACTTTTAACTCATTTTCACTTTATAATTTCAAAAGAAAATTATATAGCTAATGTAATACTAAAAAAAATGAATAATAAAAAAAAATATAAATGTAATTTATCTGTTGTTGAAAAAATATACAATCAATACTATTAAATTAATTCATAATGGTTTAGATAAAAAAAAAAAACAGTTATTGATTATTATCAATTTATTAAAGTTTCGAACTAGTGTAGTAATATACTAATATGACACTTTGTTTTAAATATTCAATGTTCCAGTTGATTTGAAGTAGGTATATTATATTTTATTGTTTTCCATATTATATAATATTTTAAATACATTAAAAATAAACTAAACAAATAATTTTTTTTCATTAGTTTTATAAGTTCACATCCTTAATATTAAGAGTTAGTTAAAGTGATTATCTAAAAACTGAATCAATATTTATGCTAATAAGGATTTGGGTCTTGTGTCATTGCAACGCTATATCGAGGTTAATTAATTTATAAACTATAACGAACCCTGCATTATTATTGTGAAATTCGTAATGTTGTTACACTCTAACAGGATCTATTAATTATACTGTCTTTTTAAATGTATTTATAATTTGCGGTCAAAGGTGAAAAAATAATTTTATAGTTAACACAAATTTGAACTACGAGGATTTTATTTATTAATAGCTAGGTATTTAAAAAGTTAATTCATAAAAGTGATATACAAAAAATTTAAAACAGTTGAAAAAGTTTTACCATCTAAATCTACAAATAAATAAAGTATGAAACCTCACTTTTAATAATACCATCACAGTTAATGACTTTTTAAAATATATTTAGTTAAATTAAATTACCTATATGAAACTCGTAACGTATACTTAAAATAGCATATTAGGTACATTAATAGTGTCAAAAATTAAATACTCTATTACCAAAATATTTTTAATGTACCTATAAAAGTTATCAATTATTTTTCGCTTTAGCTTTAAAACTAAACGATTTTAAAAAATAAATATTTTTGGTATAATTATTGATAATGTTAAATCAGTTGATTTAAGTTAAAAGCTTATATTTTAAATTTAAACAGTACTTTAAAGTTATATTGTAGATTTGAACATTCATAATTTAATATTATACCTACACTAAAACATATACAACATCTATTTCTAAAAAAAATAGTTTTTTAATTCCAGTAAAAGATTAATTGAAATAGGGCTTTGTATTTAAAGTTTGGCTGATTTTATCATGGTTTAGTAGGCACAATAATTATTATAAGGAAGGAGTATTTTGTTATAAAAGTATCAGCTATAAAGGTACCAACTTATAATAATGTTGATGCATTATAATGTTTGAAAGTCGGAAAAACGGTTGACAAACTTTCGGTAACTTTGTAAAATAACAGCATTTGCAATAGTTAATACAATTACGTCACAGATTCGTACGCAATAAAAACGTTGTATCGACCGATCCTTTCGATCGTTAAAATAATATCATCATGTCTTATATATTATTATTAGGTGTATTGTGGCATAATATCATAACATAATTGGACACGTTAAATTATGTCATCCACTTTCATTTTATCATAATAACGTCATTCCTATCATCACAATATTGTCAAGTGGGCACCTACAGATATTTTTTATGCAAAGATCGAAGACGTCTCCGGAGGGTGTGCAAGAATAGCACTCAGACTAAGTGGGGAGTTAGAGAGGCTATCTCCCCAGGGCCCGCATTATCATCGGCCTAAAACTGTATAACGTGGTCGTTTTCGGTACGAATACTGTTCATAATTTTTATAATTTTATTTTTACTATCACCGTCCTACAAATTATGCAAAAATATATACAGTGAAACTTGTATGATCGACGGACACCTCTCTCGAAGATATAATAATTTCCGGGCAAAAAGATAGGTACTCCAACGTGCCTGTATATATGGGACATTTTTAATGTCCCTCGACTGTCCGTTATACACAGGTTTCACTGTATTTGAAATATGATGATAATTTCAGTTAGGTAGTCATTATTTTAAATGCATTTCATACTGCCAGCGGTGCCTACGTATACTTTATTACCGAATTTTTTATGTAAACAATACATAGGTACTTATGTCTGAATGTCGATTCTGCTTAGAAATTTATGTTGGAGTTGAATTACAAGGGTGTATAGATAAATGTAACAGTAATCGTAAGGTGTGTAGGTGACCCGCTCAAATGCTATATGCGTGACGTTCAAATATTTGATAGTACTTATGTGTAAGATAGAAGTGGTATATATTATTTGTCCTCCGTCGGAAAATGTCTGCACACACAACCCCGTTAAATCGGCCCCCGGACCTCAAACCGGGGATGACTTGTTCCCGTCGCAGTCAGACTGCCAAAATCCCTCCCCCCCCACTGCGTGGGAACGCTCGGGAAATACATTTGTTTCGTCCGTCGGGGATGCGCCCGGACCGGATATCGCGTATACGAGGACCGGATATCGCGCATAAGCGGACCGGAAACCTACAACGGACTCTATGTAGGTCACATATTGGCACCGGTGGTCGTGTGGTAGTCTTACCTGTGTCGTGCGTGGTCGGCTACACGGCGGTTGTGGGCGATCGCGCCGTCATTCGGACTCTTCCCGGTTCAGCGGCCGATCATGGCGAGCGCGGGGTAGGTGCGACACTGGCGACGGAACAGCAGACGGACGCGGACCGGACCGCGAATAATATACGACCACGCGTAATGATCGATGCCGTTTGTCGGTGTCGTGGCGTCGTTTTCGTCGGGGAAAGAGTTTGTGTGTGTGTGTGTGAGAGAGAGAGAGAGATAGATAGATAGTTAAATAGATTGAGGAGAGGATGGACAGAATAATATATACGAAACGAAAAACCGTCGACGCGACGACGATATAACGAAAACGAAATGAACGTATATTACTATTACCGTCGTACTATTAATATTATTATGATTTATCGGCGAGCTGTGTGTGTGTGTGTGTGTGTTTGTATTTGTGTGTGTGTGTGCGCGGGTGTAAATCAGTTATTGGTCAGACGTGGAATTTTTCGGACGATGCGCGGCCACATGGTACGCGTCGCGACCGGCTTGGCGAATGAGGCGAGAGACCGCACCGCGCGGCAGTCAGCGGGTTTCTCACGTGTTCGGCGGGTCGTGTGATAGTAACAAGCCACGCCGGGGCGAAATACGCCGGCGGAGGTTTTTCGCGTAAACGCGCCCGATCGGACGTGGCGAACGTTTTATTATTGCGATCACCACCGCCAACATCGCCACCGCCGTCGCCGCCGCCGCTCTCGACTATGAAACATATTTTCTACTATACCTAACCAACGGAAATTGAGAGCTTATCAACAGGGACATAATAATATTATATTGTCTGCATACGACACGAGAGAACGAAATAAAAATAACGATAACAATAACAAAACACCGGATCTAATGGGAAAAACGCTACGTTGACTTTCGCAGTCGATTCAAAATAATAATATGCTTTCTACTTACCACACGTCAGAAATAATCTTTACGACGTATTATATAGGTACCAGTGTACCACAGTCGTCTCTTATATAAATATAATATCATATAGGTATACTGCAGGGCGTCCCGCGAGAACCATTGCGATAACTCCTGAGATAGGTAATAAATATGTCATAAATCTGTTTTTTTTTATTAGACTCACAGAGACAATGAGGACTACACATATTTTATTTTTTAATTTAATTTAATTTTTTGGTAAAACATTTTTTTGTATTTTTTCATTTTTTAAAAAATTGAAGGTAACCATTTTATAGAGTTCATTTTTGTAAAAATTTAGATTTTTCAACCTTTTATTTCCATTAATCTCATGGTTTTTAATATTTTTTTAGTTAATAAGTAAAATGGCAAAAAATTGGTATTTGTCGGGGCGGCGAGTCAACGGCTAATGGGTAATCCTAACGGGACACCCTGTATATCATTATATGAACAGGGTGGGTCACCAGGTCTTACACGTTTGATGTTTTGTTGTGTCAAGGGTGTTTTGGGGAAATGAAAAAACTCGAAACCCGTTTTGTGTGAACTGCATATTCGAACGATAAGGACGATTAAAAATGTGATGTCCTAAGTACGCCAAACGTCAAACTATTAAATATTATTCAACGTTTCCAAAAACTCTGTATGCTGATATTCGAGTATAATGTACGACGAATGTTTGGTTTTCTAAAGTCTTAAGTCAAGTCGTTTACACCAAATCGGTGACAGTCAGGGTTAGATCAACGTGTAAACGTTAACTCCAAAAATAATATTTTACCGTCATGACCCATTTTACAATGATATTAAATAATAATGGGCTAATAATATTACGTTGTACTAAAAACCGTATAGAAAAACACCACGAAAGTCGTGCTCACAATATAATATAATACTATAGTATATTATACAATGAATATTTGTTGACTTTTTCTTTTTATTCAAAAAAAAAAATAATACATTTTTACTATGATATTTTACTGTATTCTAATTTAAAATCAAATGTAATAAAATATTTTATGTATGTTTTTGTCATAACATTGAACAAATTATGTAGTTATTATGCGATTTGTTCGCGAATCCGCGTCGCTCTCAGTTATATTATTACGGAATATCATCTCGTAAAATGTAAATAAAAAAAAGTTATATTATTATTGCGCATACTGTAGTAGACAATTATTTAGTGTGTTGAACATATTTTTAATAGGCCATATACCTATATAAAATGCCACTGTTAAAATATATAATCCATTATTCCTGACAATAATACAATATTATGATGCACACCTTTAAATTGGTGGTGCATATACGATTTTTTGATCAGTCATAAGATTTCAATGATTCTTTGAAAATAATATTACATTATGATAGTTATATCCGAAGGTAGGTACAATATTTAGTAACGAGAATCTTCAGCTCAAACTATCTAATAGACAAGAAACGATCAACGGACGTTCAGAAGTACTACAACTGCTATAACAAGGTAGTAGAATAATTTGATCTGAACAGTAATTTGGTGTAGATTGCATAATTTGTTTTTCTATTTAGCTGTCTACGATTTTACAATCAAATGTGAGTATGTCATCACACTTGGAAATTTTTAATTAGATGACGGTGGTGTGTTTGGTATTTTTTCGGACTATAATTTGAAAACATTTTCTTCTGTTGAGCTTGAGAGGGTTCGGGGACTTCATTATTACTACTCTATGTTGTCGCAGATTTGTCAATTGCCATTTTGGATTGTTGCCGGCGGAGTAATGAGTTTTCTGTGAAATTGATGCGTTTTGTGTTGGCTTCTTTAGTAATAAATTGAGGGATCTACCTCTCTCGGTGTTGTATTTTTAATGTTCGGGTCATATTATTCAATATTTTTACAAGAGTCCGAAATAGTGAGTGGGTCCAAAACAGACCATTCACACTAAAAACAAGTAATCGTGTCTTTTAAAACAGAAATTTTATTTAAGTTTTGCAACGTCCAAATTAACTGCTATTGAACTAGAAGTATTAAACTTTGAATGTTTTTTTTTTCTGGATTGACGTCTTTATGTTATTGGACATTATGCACATCAGTTTAAATAAGATCGTACAATATTCGTCCGTTCAGATCAAATTTAATTAGCCTTCATGTGACTGAAATTAGGTCATAATTTTCTCCCATTTCACGCTCATTTCTTAGACATTAATTTTTTCCAATGTGTACTTATCACAGCAAGTCTAGTGCAATTTTTTAAGATATTGTATTGAACTTTGAATGTTATTTATTTTTTTTGGATTGACGTCTTCAAAATGTTATTGGACTTATGCACATTAGTTTAAATAAAATCGTACAATATTCGTCCGTTAAGATAAATTTTACTAGCCTTCGTGTGATTGAAATTAGGTCATAATTTTCTCTCATCTCACTCTCATTTCTTAGACATTAATTTTTTTCCATTTTGTATTTATCACAGCAAGTCTAATGCAATTTTTAACATATTGTGATGTTTAATAACTGTGCAGCTATGGTTTTTTGTTTCTTGTATATTAGTATGATATAATATATAATACTTTTGGATTTTTTAATGGTTTTGATATTTTTAATTTTATTAATGTTATTTTATTTATAGTTTTCTCTAAAATATATGCAATTTTTAAATATATAAAAATCGTGAGCTGTGGCCCACATGTATACATTTATAAATCTTGAGACTTGGTCACTGTGGAGTGTATTATATTATAAAAATTCACATTTAATAGACTTTCAAAGTTGGTTAATTTAATATCATTCTTGAAAATTGTTTTACGAAAAATAATTTGTATAATATGTCATGTTAACTATTTATAAATTATAAGTAAATTACTTGTCAGTATGGACGACAGGTATACGTCATATACACACTAAAAATACTTAGATTAGAGAAAATTGAAAACCTGGAATGTTTAGTGCGGACTTATTTCTTTGACAATAATAATTTTGTTGTGCAAATTATTTACAGATTATAAGTGCTATTCTGGGATGGAATATTTATTTTATTAGATTTATTGGTAAAAAAAAATAAATATTTTTCTTAAATCGAAATGCATTCGACTTTGACAAGAGTTCATACTCAATTAATTAATTTGAATAACATATCAATAGATAATTTACCTGTATAGTATACTATATCAACGGTGTCTGATGGATGGAAATAAAATATATTATTACCAATAACTTGTAGATATAAGTGACTTTTTGAAATGTATATGAAAAACATTAATTTTATTAAGCCTTGGAGTGTTTGATGATGGCCGTAAATCGAGAAACCGTTTTTCGTACCGGATTAACCAATGAATTGGACGTAATAGACTTTCTACCAACATTTTGCAATCTATAATATTAAAGATAAGTGATCACCATAATATGATGATATCCATCTATGTACAAGAATGCTTATTACGCATTTTTTTTCACACGAAAACAGATAATAAATAATCATTTTTGAAGGTGAATTGCCTGTAAACCACCACATAATAAATAATATAATTTGTCTGAAAAAAAATGTAGATATATGTGATACAAACCTACCCAGTGTGTAATATGAACATTTTTCCAGTAGCGATAATATCTAATAATATTGGTTTTTTTTTTACTCTTTGTGTTTTAGAGTGGTACAAATGCTTCGATGTTTTACTTAAAGGAAGGTCTGGAATTAAATAAGATTTTGTCGGTACATCAGGAAATAGTCAAAAGTAGATAAATTTCGGTACTTTTCAAAAAAATCCAGAAAAACTAAATAAAAATTACGGAAAACGGGAGTATTTACGCAATACTAGTTTCCGTCAATAGATCGTTTGATTGTTTGATATTGTTGTAATTAAAAAAAAATTAACATCCTAAATATCAAAAATAAATGGCCACTATATTTTTCTGATGAGTGTTTAAGTTCAAATTTTGACGAAATTGTATATTCACACGAAAAATAACAATTTCTCCTCAAATAATTTGTATTACTTTAAAGTATAGGTATTATACGAAAAATATCAATCGTAGAAACTTGAGACATTACTTAAATTATTCTTTTCAGTACATAATTCAATTTTCAAAATACCTATTTAGAGTTTATATTAATTATGAGCTATTTGTAAAAATTGTATAATATATTATACTATATTTATATATGTTATGACAGTAATGCTCGCTCAGTCAACTGATCACTCCGGCTTGCACCATAAAGTAACATTCAGATATATTAAGTACCTAGGTACTTTTTATGTACATCGTTCTATACTATATTATATTCTTTTCGCACAATATACCTATATGTGATTTTCTTTCTTTGAACTTTTGATACAAGTTTCTAAAATGGTTTAATTTTACCGCCGTGCGCATTGTCACTTATTTATGGCCGACACCTTACGCCACCCACAAATTTATGGTCACTGGGCAAAATCCAATCTAAAAACAAAAATCCCATGGAATGTGCCACCGCTTCATTTAAACGTCGTCGTCAGTCTTACTCACAGATCGCAGTGACTAATATTTTACACCAGCCTATTGTATAGTGATATTTCAATCTATCCGGGTGAGGCAGCTATTGTAGTTGATATTTTGTTTTCTCGATAATTGAGTTGCATGGACTGGAAACCAACACATGGCATAGCATGCAAATAAATCTTATGTAGCAAATAGCAATATTCATGTGTTGTGGATATTTCAACGTTTAAATAATACGTACATTTATTATGTAAATGATGTATACATTTATCATAATATATATATTGGGTACCTAGTCAATATTTTTTTCTTAATAACCAATCATAATAATAAATTTGATTTTGTTTTTGATATGACAACATTGTTTGGAAATATATTCGCTAATTATTCTATTTTAAACTTAATTTCAGTATTTTTAGTTTTGTATATATGTTAAGTAGGTATGTAGAACACATCATATTGCTCATTGGACACGGGAAAAATTTTTCTTTTAAGATAATATAACAGACAACAGTGCAGCTTGGGCTACAACAATTGTTGAAGTTAGTGTTACTTACGTCCTACACCATAAATACGAGAAATCTAATAGTGAGATCTTGAATTTGAATTATAAATATAATTATAATAATATTATAATATTTGAAAATGTGCTTGAATCAATACTAATTGAACGTTTTTGAACGAAAATATATTATTAACCTATACTATGTATATGAGATCATAATATTTACTCGTATACATAACTGTTAAAATATATTTTTACAGTCAATAGTTTATGAATTTCATCTTACACTACGTATATATAACTATTGAACACTCTCCGATGTATCAAATTTCCAATTAGTAATTTGAGTATTGTATATTTCATAAATATAAGATATGTATATTGTACGTATAAAATATCTGTGCAACAGATAACGTCATACCTATTATAAGTTATAAACTCCACTCTCGATTGCCATTCGATAATGCTACATCAGTCTTAAGTATTAACACAATGAGAAAACCATCGCAACTGAACAAGGGGTCATTGTTTTGTTTTATGTATCTGGTTTGTGTATCTTTAGTGTTGTTTTTTCGGTTTGTGCGAAAAATGGTAGTTGAAAAATGCATACGTTTAATAATATCTAGCTGTCATTTCAGCGGCCATTCGTTGAACGATTTTCGAAGAATGATACTATATTAATAATAATAAATTATTTGTGTGTAAAATATTGTACAACCATCTATGGTATACCTATGGTATGAACTAGAGAGCTTAGATAATAAAGCTAGGTAATATTTAGGTTCTCTAGTATGAACCATTCTGGTTATTTATACTACCCACTAGGCTAACACAATATACAATCTGCAGTGATAGTGGTGGTTGCTATACAATAAACCTATTTGAAATAACAAATGTTGGTTGGAGGATATATGAAATAAATTGTTACACCGCTAATTTTAATTCAAAAATTCTAGTCACGAATATCTTTAATATCGTGAAATTTTCGATAGATTATTTTATAATGATACAAGTTAGGAACGTGGTACAAATTTTGATTTTTGAAAAATGTAACAATAGTCGATAACACTATTGTGTTCATTATGTATGTATAGCTTATAAAATATCTATTCTTGAACAAAATAAACAAGTTTTATTTTTAATAAAACATGGCAGGATGAAAAGAATAACCTGGAAAACGTTTTTTATTATTTTATTATTGAGAATTGTAATAGTAATATCATCTATGAATCAGGGTTTGAAAACAGGACATCTTAATGAAATCTTCTATAAATAAAACATTTTAAAATTTCGTGGCTGGGTATGGATAATTTCAATATATAGGTATTTTAATGTAATACAGTAATACTACTTTATATTTCCATCAATAAATAATATACGTAATGGCTTATACTAAACTATAAAAGTTATTATTTTACTTATTTAACTTAAATAAAATGTTTAGAGGTATATGCATACATATTTTTTCAATTGGATACCTTACAACTTACACCAATCTTCATATTATATTTTAATAACTAATTTGTTCCTTTTACGATATTGAGTTTTTTCATTTTTTTCATCATTTTTTACTTGGTATAAAACCTTTATTTGTGATTTACAATGTGGTGTCAGCTGTTAGTTACGATAAAGTTGATCAAGGCAAACAATTTTAAGTATAAAACAATTTTTCTTTTTTCGTAGTGAAAAGAAACTCTACGGTTCCATCAATACGAAATATCCACTCTAGGAAACATGTGAGATTAATAGTCAACTTTTATTAACGTCTTTCGACATATATCAACTTCCATCAAATGTAATCAACTACACCATCTGTGATTAAATTTATATTTGCTTTTAAAATTGCATGTATATAAGTAGTTGAAATCAAATATTAACTAAAATTAAAAAAACATTTAAAAATAACTGCATATAATAATATAATCACTGTATTTTTTTTCAGTATTTATTTTGATGTTCTATATTTTTTTATTTTACTTTATCGTTGCCAACATAATGCTTTTTGCTCATGATAATATTTCATGTAAAACACCTTAATCTGTTTTCAAAAGTATAAATTAAAAGAAAACTAAAACGAATAATATTTTTAAAATTCATAACCATAATGATTCCAAAAATGTTTATAAGCCAAATTAAATTTAACTGTTTTAGCTATTTAACGAATCCATATCATGATTTATCAACTACTTTAAAAATTAGCAACAATCTTTTTTTATTTAAATTTTTTTTCAATAAGCGATGTTTATTTTGAGTACTTATAATACAACTCTATGACACGAAAAATAGTAATTAAATCTGAACGAAAGGAGGTAGTAAAGATAGTTAATTTTATCCAGTCTCATTATCCGATATTTAGTACATACATTTATTTTAGAAGAAGATAATAATATCAAATATGATAAACACTCATTTGATTTTTGGAGTTTTTTTCTAGACTGTACACAGTACAGCGAAAAATACTATCCTCTACATAAAAAATTGTCGTTTCCGTCATTTTTACTATGTTACGTACCTATCTATCACATAAGACTAATAAAGTGCGGTATCAAATTATTATTGAATCCAAAGTATATATTTTTAATGACTCATAATTTTACTTCTTGCAAAGTTAATAGAAAACAGATTTTTATTTTGATATTTATCGACAGTATTAGATAAAATATAATTATAATAATATGATATCCGATATCCTTAACATTTTCTATTATATTCATAAAATAACAATGAATACATTTTGAGATATTTTTAATAAATTGCTACATGACTAACGTTTGATTTTCAAACAATAATATATTATTTTTTTGTAACTTAAGCTACTGCGTAGCTGTTAAACATCGACATAAAAGTGTCATATACCACGAAAAAAACAAGCAAAGAAATTTAGTTTTGGAAACATCACCAAAAGTAAATTATGATAATTATTCTATTTTTAAATTTCTATCATTAATTATAAATAAAGGGTGTTTTTTTCGTTAAGTTTTTTTTGCATTTAAATTTGTTGAAGTATATTATATACACTATAAATACATAATAAACCTACATCCTACTCCACGCTATTACATAAATACAACAATTTCATGAAGATAAATCCATTTCATCGTTCTCAAACAATGTTTTCTAAGAACATCCAATGGGACTCGATATTATATTTAGGTTTCTAGTTCATTTTTCATTAGTTCATTCAATGTTAATTTAAATAATGTTAAGATTAAAAACTACAAACGAAGAGGCTATTGTGAAATATTTATTTGACCTTCAGAAAGTGTCATATTTCATATACTTCAAGTGTTATAATAATTTTAACTTATAAGGTATATTGTAATAATATGTACTGTTTATTATAAGGTAAGTAGTAAGTACATATTCATGCATGAATAAAAAGGTGGGTAAGTGGATGTCACTCTGCTGTACAGTAGGTTACAAGTGGGTCACTGTAATGGATAGTGTTAAATTTGAATTCAATGATATAATATCATTGTATAAGAAAAACGATTCTGAGCAAAAACGGTCAGTCAGCCTATGGTATTACTAATATATTTGATGATATTATTGTGAATAAAGTAATTTATATATAACCTATTTACGTGGAACCTTGTTTTAAATTTTCAATCCTTAGTTATAAAATTTGAACATTTTATACATTTTTAACTACAAAATAGTTATTAAATTTTAAATTTGATACATTTTGTCAAAATTCGAACTTTAAATCCTTATATAAAAAAATTGTGCCTATGTATTTTTAATATTTTTCAACTGCTATTGTAAAAATATATCAGGAGCCTGACAATGTCCATACGCAGTTCAAAAAAAGTCAAAATATTTTTAAAATTGTATGGTGTATAGCAAATGAAAATATAAACATTCAGTAAAATTTTCATGTATATCTACAGTTATTCGTTTTTGAATAACAATAAAATAACAAAACCGCTACATGAGAAATCGAGTGAATATCTAATATTGTGAAAATATGAACTTCAAACGCTCGTAAAAATTTAATTTGACTTTCTTATAGACATTTTGTTTTTGATAAAGGTAGATAACCTTATAAGGAATCTTGAATTACATTTTAAAATCTTAGATTTAAAAAGAAAAATTTTTATAAATTCTTAACTCAAAATAATTTGGTAATTTTCGTGATTTTTTCATATTTTGTAAATTTTTAAACTTATATGCTTATAAAAAAAAACTGTGACTAAGGATTTTTAATATTTTTCATATGTCATTGTAACAATATAGAAGGAGCCTTTTATTAAATTTTCAAACTTTTTTATTCAACAAATAAAGTTTTATTGACATCCTTAGAAAAAAAGACTAATAAAATTGGAAATTGAAAATGTTCCTAATTAGTTCAAAACAAATCAAAATATTTTGAAAAAGTTATCGTGTATAGAAAATGATAATACAAATGACCAGTGTAAATTTCTTGTGTATACGTTCACTTGTTTTAGAGTTACACCAAAAACCAAAATCAATTTTAAGGAAAACACAGACACAAAAATTTAAAAATTTAAAAAAAACACACATTATTGTAAAATCAATACATTCATCGTTCTACTCAGAATTTAAAAAACACGGTATATTTAAATGAGATATTCATGAAATATATCTCATAATAAATACCTAATTTTTGTAACGAAAAAAAAGTAATTACAGGAATGTCTGTAGGGCCAAATAATGTATACAATATTATGAGCGCTTTAGTGTCGAGCGAAATTTATTCAGTTACACAGTAACTTATAAACATTATATTTGTATTACTAAAGAAATATAAACAGTTAAATATTCGATGATATGTTTTGTTCATCGATATTTTTAGAAAAGTATCAGCCATAAATGGGGAAATTAAAATATAGGTTGTCCGAAAATGAAAGGTAAAATAAATACATTTTAGTGGGTTTGTATGTAACTTTCATTCGCCAAACAATCTAAAAGGCACTTTATGTAATAATAACATATTATCATTATTATTGTTTCGGGTTATGTTAGTATATTGTCATACACACCGTCTATTTTGTACACGACACATGCATTCGTGCTATTGCAATGTTTTTATAACAACTAATGTTTGTTTTATGTTAATTGATGTAATGTATTAAATAAAAGTTAATAATATAATGAAACGTACAAATACAGTGTAGATTCAGATACCTCCAATACAACATGACATTTTTTTCAAAATGATGAGTGTTTACTAACCAAATTAACCTAACTGTTAATATAACCACCTTGTATACACTATAAAAAATTACGATGTACAACACTTTGTACAATAATATAATGTTGGTAATCATTTGTCGACATGAACAGAAAGTACATAAAACTAATTAATCCAGTCGAAATTATTAATTACCTAGGTGTAGTGTGTACGCGATATTTTTTTATGCAATTCCATATAGTCAATCTATAATAATATGATTCACGGTGGTACCTGGTAAGAAACTATGAATCCTGCATAGTAGCACACTGAATTTCACATGTGGGTGAGCCACTTGAAATGGTGTGTTTAAAAGACGTGATGGTTATTAGCTATAATACTTATTAGTATCAATATCGTTTTGTAGTAAAGCCACAATGTCAATATATTATGATACAAGTGTTTCTATTTTATAAGCAGTTTATAATATTTTGGTGCCTAAAAACATAATATATAGTTAAAGCTATATTTTTAAATCTAGGGAACATAATATTATAATAATAACGAATTATATAATCTGATATAATGACGTCTTATGTAGTGCGATACCTAGTTAAAAAAAACAATATAATCATAATAACTCACATTCGTATACTATTTAAAGTACCTATTTAGAATACTATAGTAATTATAATACATTATGAAAGTTTAACCCTATCAAATAATTATAAATGTTACATCATAAGTATAGGCAATGTAAATAGTTTCGATAAATAAATTGCACACGCTAACTTACGTTTGATATATTATAGTATTATACCTGCACAATGATAAAGTATATTAAATTTAAATTCAAAACATTAAAATATAGTCTAAAAGGATTATGATTTCAATTTTATGTTTTTCGTCAGCATTATTGAAACTTTTGTATACGTTTACTGTCAAAAAAAAAAAGTATTGGCTATAGAAAACCAAGGTCTAATTTAGAGAGACTGACGGTACCCATCTGGCGCCATGTAATCTTGTTAGTGGTTTAGAAAAAATCCGTGTTGTATTAACACGACACGGGCACTTAAATCCAGTTTATAATAATTATTAAAAATCTGCGTTTTAGGTTGTTTTTTTAACGTTCATGATATTGCTGGTCACAGAAAAAAGCATTATTACCAACCAAATCCTAAATAATAGAATATAAACATGTAAATCCTTCTTTTAATCAAAATCCTTCTCACCCTAAGTCCACAGCCTGTCTTATAATTTCAAAACGTTATGTTGTATATTATGATCCAATGTTAGTTCATTTCTATCCCCTCTCCTGCATTGAAACATAAACATCTTAATTTAATTAGTTTTAAAGAAAATAATAATATCTGTACAGTTGCTATAGCTACTCCAATATACTATTCAATCGGTTAAATATTCAACACTATAATGATATCAGAATGGTAGAGATGTTAGTATTTTATTCTGTGTAAGACACCATATTATGTAGATACCATTAAAAATTTAAATTTAACATTGCCCCAATGTTGTTTTCTTTAATATTATCACTGTCGTACGAACTCAGAATCGTTTTTCTTATACAATGATATTATATTATTGAAATCACCATCCATTACAGTGACCCACTTGTAACCCACTGTACGACAGGCGACACCCACTTGCCAACCTTATTTGAATTTTTTTTTATTAAATTAATATTAATTTGTGTATATCTGTTCAACTACAACTCGTAATAAGCTCTGTGTTTAATGACTATTTCAATACTCAAGAGACAATGTGTGTACATCTAGCTGACTCACTGTTTTAAAATACCTATAAATACCGATATAGTCAACAATTAAGCATACGACAATTATTATTCAAAAGCAATAAGTACATATTCCAAAAAAATATATATATATTTCTATAATCTATGGTTCCATAATATATAATTTACAGCTTATAGTTTTACAAAAACAGTTTAAACTGAATGTACCAGTTTGTAGTTTTATAAAAACAGTTTAAAATGAATTTAACTATATTATGGTTTTAAATGTTTCGTTTTACGATAGTACAAGTTTAATAATAATATGTTATACTTTAATATTACATAATTCATCTGTTTCCACTTCTATTTTTTTGGAAACTCAATGCCACTTCTGAGACTTGAAATTACTTTAGTACATAAATAACTATACATAAAAATATAAAATGTAATGATTTATTTTTAAACATTTTAAGTACCTATGTAATATTGTACTATATTGTATAATACTTTTATATTCCTTGATCTCAAATAAAATATTTCCCTTCAAAATTCTTAAAAGTGTTAGGTTTATATTTTACTCTTCTACACAATTGATATAATATATTTTAGATTCGTTAATACTTAATAAATATCAAAACCTATACAAAAACCAACACATTAATTGAGCGGTATTTATCAGATGTTCAAATTTCAGATGAATTAGACAGATGTGTAGATAATTTATTTAGATAGGAAAACGGTGCTTATGGATAATAAGGTATTTATAATAAATTAATCTCGTGTTTGATCAAATTTGTCAAGATGCTCATAATATTACATTGATACGATTAATTCCTGACTTTATTCATTATAAAACGACAGCTGAAATCTGTAAATATCTGAACCAAAAATTTCAAATATTTGAAAATACATTTTGACAAATCACAAATTGTGTTCATTAATAACGAATTTAACATTATTACGCATAAACAATGAATTTCAACAATAGATAGGTTATAGGTACTAATCAAATACGTTTTACCGGTTAAATTGTGCACGTCAAATAAAATGCTATATTATTATTATAAATATAATTGTTTTTACATCCATGCACGATTTCGATAATCATTAATTATATTAAAATATATGTTTTCTTTTTATATAGGTTTACTTTTTCAGCGCTTTTATTTAATATTGATCATCCGTCTCATAGTTACTTTCCTGTTATGAACCCTCTTGATTTGAGTATTTTAGTAGATGGATGACATGAAGATAATTTACCATTTCTCTGACATTTTGTAGATAGCATTCTGAATTTTAGATTCCATATATTCGGCGTTCTATACCTTCTGTCTCGGATAAACGTTTAGTCCTACCATGTTCATCGTACGTATCCATTATTCATAACTATATGCAACACGAATCGTTCAAGAAATCAGCCAATAATTTTAATGATGCGTACTGAAACTAATGAGGACCCTCAATATAATAATATACCAATTCTATGTCCATTATCACTATGAGTTATAATCAATGACGAGGTAGGTACTCAGGTACACTCAAAATGTCATATAATATTATATAGCAGAGAGACTTACTGGGTTTTTTTTTTTAAATTTGCACTTGTTAGAAATTCCTAAAATCATTGACGTTAATATATAATATAATATATTATATTGTATATACCTATGAGGTAATTATGCAACGAGAATATGCGTTTAAAATAATGAAAGTACAGTACTTTTAATGTGTCACCGTTAATTACTAACATTTGTGAGCTCAGCATGTCGGCATATATTATTTACACTTATAAATATAACTCGTGCCACAGTAAAAGTGACGCAGTGTATATTGTATATGGTTATACTGTTTGAAAGCACATATTAGCTATTTAAAATTAATAATTATGTTTGCAATCTCGGTTGTTTTATCCGTCAGTTTGAGTTCTATGTAAGTATTTTTCAAATGGTTTTATAGTAAGAAAAACATAACGTGCCGCCGATTTTTATACGTATTTCTGACATATTGTTATACAGTTTTCCTACAGTTAAACCAATATTGTTAACATAGGTTAATTTATATGATGGATAACTATATGATAATATGTTATAAATATACGAGTTTCTAGCAATTTAGTAATTTCTATACTAATGATAATATACCTACGTATAACAGTAAATGAAGTAGGTACCTATTTAGACAATGTAGATACTTGTTTACTTTTCTTTTTTTTTTACCTCATTTTTTTAATGAAAAGACATTTTGTGTATCTACTAGTTTTGGTAAGACATTCAGTAAAAATATATTAATATTGTCTGAAATAAAGCATTGGTTCTTCTCCAAAATGTCTGCTTTGAAGTGAATCACAGTTCACAAATTATTAAAATAGGTACTTACGCAGCTTTATAAAAATTATTGTCAACCAATTTATGTATTAAACCTAACTAGCTGGTTATGCACTAGTTTTTGGATACATTTATAATCTTTAAATGTAACATAAGCTTAGAGATCCTGTTTTGGTTAAATGTAAACTGTATTTACTATGATGTGCAATGCGCAAATGTGCATATTGAAAACTAATAAAATAATAAATAGACTTAAAATGGTTGGCGACATATTAATATCAAAAACATTTAAATTTATTTCTAGATTTGCAGATGCATTTCTTTCAAGTAATTATGAAGGTAATTTTAATATCACTATAAAACTGCAGTTTAATATTATTTATTTGGACAAGAGCGCTGACTTATATTAAATTAATATTTTTTTCGTTACAACTCAATTATCGAATTATCATTTATTTTAGGAAATCCTAGGTTTGTACCTCAACCAGAACCATCGACGACACAAGGAGTTCAATATTATGTTCCAAACATGCCACAGTCATCAATGGAAGGAAACCAACCCATTTATCCATTGCCGCAACAGTCAATGATGCAACTACCAATGGTGCAAGGATTCCAATCTCCATTTTCGATGAATCTCACAAATCAGCAACAATTGTCTCTATTGATGATATCAATGTATGCTAAAATGATGGCATTAACTCAACTCATGAACATGCAAAACAGATATCAACTTTATCAACCTAATCAATATTATGGTGGTATTTTTATTGTAAAATATTATAATAGCCATAACCTTAGTTTAATGTTAATAATTTTTCAATTCACTATATAACCTCAAATCATTAATTATTATTTTATTAAAATTGTAATAGTATTTAATTTATTTGTTTGAAATCCAGCCGTAAATAATTATGGGCCAACTCCAGCTCCACTGCCATATGTTCAACAACCTCAAGTAGATCTACAAAACAATTTGCAAAATGAAATGTTGCAACAACAACAACAAGCAGAATCTCAGCAAAAGGAAATTTTAGAACAGCGGAGAGTACAACGTGAATATGACATGGAAGTTGAAAGACGCGGAGCCCTTATAAAAAGACAAGCGGAGGAAGAAGAATTAGAAAAACAACAACAAGTAATTGAATATCAATTACGGGACGAGGAAGAAATTAGAAGGGGAATAGAAGAAGCTGAAAAACAAATATTAGAAGAACAACAAAAAGAAATGGAACAAAAAGAAAATGATCTTAAATTACGCCAAGGAGTAGAACTAAGATTTCAAAAAATTAAAGAAGAAAAAAAAATGAAAAAAAATCAAGAAAATCAAGGAAATCAAGAAAATATGAAATCAAAAGTGAGATTAACCAAAAAACAACGCAAACCAATAGTTAGTAGCACAAATTAAAGGAAGATATTATTTTAAATCCATATAGCCAAAATACTATCAAAAAAATTACTATCAAAATAAAAAAGACGTTTTTGTAAAGATAATTTATAAATTATGAATACGAAATGTAATTTTTATTTATAATATGGTTGTATTTGAAACCATAAAATATAATATGTATTATGAACTATTAAAATAAAGTAAAAACTTAGTAGCTATTAAATTAATTTACAAAATAATACTACCTAGTAAAAATTTTATTTGCTTATGAAATTATAAAAAAGTCTTTAGAAATATTACTATAAATTAGATACCGCTAACTTGATACAAATATTTTTATTTCATACATAAAATAATCTGATTGGTAAAATATAATTTAAAATCATCATTTTCATCATTTTAATACAAGGAGATTTCTATACATTTACTAATAGAATTAACAATATAAAATAGTATATTTTATGCCCGGCAACTATGGCTATTAGCTATATAGTTGTATAGCTTATATTGTTGTTTTATAGTGGGGGGGGGGGGGGGTGGAATGGTTGGTTGAAACACGTTTTGAGGTTTGGCAGAATTTCAAGTTGAGCACCTGTAGGTTTCTGCCATGCCCAAGAGGGGGATGGCTTCAATGACACCGTGATTGCCCGAAGAAAAATGACTCTTAGTCCACTCGGCCACTACGACCCTCACATACTACTTAACTTAGTTCCTAATATTTATGAATAAATAATGTAAAAATATTATTTATTATACTAATAAGTGTAAAAAATAAATCTTTAATCTATTAATCTTTAATTAAACCCCTACAATTTCCTTGAAGGTATAACGGTATACTAAACATTACACTTTCTATACAACATTTTTTTTTATACAAATATAAATTTTAAATTGTTATGAAATCTAAAACTTTAAAAAGTTTTTACTACAGCATTTTAGAACCAAATCGTCGTAAAACGAAATTTACTGTTTATTCACAATAAAATACATAGGTACTTCAAGTGAATGAAAGTCGTTTCAGATTCAAATTTAACCAAACTCCGTGAATATGAAAGTTAAAACAGCATACAGAAATCTGTTTTTGGTGAATCTTCTCACCTTGTTTACCACAAGTCACGGCGAAGTTCAGTTGTTGCTGTCATATTAAGTTTGAAATTGATAATACATTCTCCTTCGATAAAATGTTGAGAAAACCGAAAAATTACCTCACCAATATAACATCTGGATTCTGAAGTATTCTAGACTTGATTTACGATGTTTAAGATCTCTGCATGTATTAAACATTTCAAGGATTCGGTTTCCCCTTTTCGTTATTAATTTGTAATATCCAATAACATACGCCGATGATGAAATTTTAATAATATAAATATATAATATAATATATTTATGATAAGTATTGTATTGTGTGCAAATTGAACAAAACATTTATTCCGTATAATAACAGGGCTCCTTGGTTTATTTCGTCAGAGTTTGCACTTCCTATTCAGTTACAAAACACCTATAATTCCTCACTGGTCCAATATACCTGTAAAGTTATATTATAATATAGAAACGTCTCGTATTATTCAAATTTCTCACCAAATATTTCTTATAATATTATTAACATTATTAAGTTGTTAATATTTCTACATAATACGAGTTATGCAACTCTCTATCTCCATCACAATCCTAGTTTAAAGGAGATAGATGATCGAAAATTGATATAATATAGTAGGTAAATAAATTATGAAGGTTCATATTTTTTTAAACGATAAAATAATAAAAAATTATTAATTGTTCTAATTTCGTTAGAAAAAATAAATTATATATTTTTTTTTAATTACAAACAATTAATCTAGATATTTTATAGTAATATCTAGAAAATAATACAATTACTTACGCGGAACAGATGATAAAAAAAGTAATTGTAAAGTATCTCAACGTAGCCTATTCATTGAAGTTATTCACTCATTATAGACTATGGTCTACAAAATTGAACGATCACAATTTTTGATTTTATTTACGTTACAGGTTTCTGAGTGGAGCGATGAATTGTATTAAAATAATGTCTATTTTTATTTGTTTTTTTGTCTCACTTATTGTAAAAGTACTTCAATTTTCTATTTCTGCATTTTTTCTAGTAGAAATGTAGTTGGTGCTTCAGAGTGTAAAAAGTAATTTTCAAAAGCGTAAGGAAAAAAACCTAAAAAAAATTAAGAAAAAATGGGAATATTTTGACAAAATCGATTTTTTTTTTACCTGTTTGATTAGTTACTTAATTCAAATATTTGTTTTTATTGTTATGTGTACATCCGTGATAAACGTACAAATATTTTAATATACAAAAAAAAATAAATACTTTTAAAATATATTTTGTATTTATAATAAAATACTTTAAAAGACAGTATTCGAATACGTATTTCAAATACAAATGGCATTAAGTATTCAAATGTGTATTCTGAATACATTTAAAAAGTCGTATTCTTAACAACTTAACAAGACTGCATACAATACATAATATTATTACTTACAAATATCTCTTGCTCGGGTTATTAAGTGTGTTGTTAAGGCCTAATCTACTATAATATTATGTATACTCATAAACTTATTTTCTATTATTCTCCTTACTTTACGACTCAGAAAACCCTATTCAATTGCAATAATGTTTTATTGACCGTGGTAACCATCGACCTTTTTATAAACAATTATAAAATTATATTTGGAATACCTTCTTGCAGTGATGGATTTGAGGTGGAGACGTGGCAATTTTCACCAACTTTGTACTGTTTTTTATTGTAACTTAAACTAAATTGCATTATTACATTTAAGCATTTTAGTAACTTGATTTATTAAATATTACTAAAATATGTGGTCTTTTTATAATTACAAATTATTGAACTTAAATGATATTACGTTTACAGCAAATGTATTATAATTATGATGGTTTATGCCCAGTTCACCGACACCTGGTTTTTTGATCAAAAAACCAGTTTTTAATGGTTTTTAAAAAGAGCCCAATTCGCCGACAAATGATATTGGCGACATGCTTTGTTGCATTGCGATAAAACTATAATAGGTACTATCATAATCTGTAAATTTATTTAATCGTCAGTATAAGGACAGGTATAGCTATCGGCTATAATATATAGGTATATCGGCCAAGTTATGATATCTGTAAACTTATTTAATGGTGAGTATAAGATAGTATTATAGGTACCTATCACATGATAATTGACATCCATCAATATATTATAAATATATATATTTAACTTATATTATAAGTCCACTGTAGTTTTATTTCACTGAGTGAGGTAGGTACTTCAATAAAATTCATTCCTACATATTAATTTTTTTTCCTTCAAATTGTGTGTCGGCGAACTGGGAATACACCATTATGATAATATTATATTGTTGTAAATAAAAGACTATTTAACATTATAATATATAATATAATATTATTAATATGTATAGTTCGTTGTTTTTTTTTACTAACAGAATCGCCCATGTCATGTTGCCATGCTTAAGGACCAGTGCTATGATTTTTTTTTTAATATTAATTTAGCTGATTATACCTTTTGCTTGCATATAAGTTTCTTACCCTAAGGCAATGTGTCGGTACATATTAAACGCACATTACTGGTAGTTAAATCTTAAATGAATACGTTCAGTATTGCATTGATAATGACATGACTGATCGAATTCACATTATAAAAGTCAAAATATCTCTGACATATTGATTTGATTAGTCCAGATATGATATAAGAGAATGTTTTTCACTTAAGAAGTACCCCTTAGTGAGTAAGGGTTTTTTTTTATAAATAAAAATTAATTCATGTTTATTTGCATGGACCAAACTTTCTTAGATAATGTAAAAAATTTAATTTAATCATTATTTTGTTGTAACAAAAATGTAATTCTATAAAATGAGCAATAAATTAGCATTCATTGTTTTCACTTATTTGTCTATCAGTAAAAAAATATACTGTAGGTATATAGTATTTGACATAATGTTAATCTATGTGAATATTTATGACTGAAAATTATTTTTATTATTATAATTTTGAATGATATAATAATTGGTATAGTGATAGAAATACAGGCGATACGTTCAGTTAGTTAACTGAAATATAGTTTGTTAATTAGTTTGGAAATATTTATGAATTATATCATGATCCATCGTTATTCAAGAATTCAGTATGTTCTAACAATTCTGTTTAAAATCTACTTTTTCTATTAATAAATCAATCACTATTATTATAATATTATAATTATAAGTTATTTACAGCATTAATTTGAATCATTGAGTTATTGTTGCAACTTTTGTGATGTATCCCAAAGTACCTAATTATTCTATAAACATGACATTTTATATACCTATAAAATGTAATAAATGTATGTTATAAATACAGATTTGATATAAACCCAGATTCAATTAAACAGCTAAAAGTTACAATAATAGTCTTTAGTTATCAATCTTAATTGATAAGTCATTATTATATTACTATTGTTTTAGTAAATAATATGTCTATTTTCATTTTTCGTGCATACAAAAATAAAATATAAAAATAATTAACGCAATACTATTCCTATACAAACAATTAGGTATAATTGTAGCTTATATAATATATAATTATTTAACTAAGCCCAACATGTTTTGGCATATGATTAGAACACATTGGTTAGTGTGTCGTTTGCATTTTTTAACACTTGTAGTTTTAATTATTATGTTATAACGCATTTGAGTTCTGTGATAATGTATGTAACATAATGCTAAATGATTCTATATGTATACATGTAAAATTAACATTGATTGAAAATCAACGGAAAAATTTAAACAACATTAAAAATTAATTAATTATTATTTTACTCACAGAGGAGATGATTTCGAAGTATTTGTTATTAATTGGCTTAATTTCACATAATATAGTGTAAGTGTTAATAGTTAACTAATTTTAAAAATATATATTAAATTTTTTTTTTTGTTTAGTAATTCGATGAATATGTATTTTGGAAGCCCATTTATTCCACAATTTTATACGATTCCAAGAAATAATGGTAAAATAGTTTTAGTATTAAAAATAATTCTATTCTTGAATTCAGGATAAACTCTTGAACAAAATTCAATTTTTAAATTATTAAAAATCTATATACCTACATATTTAATATGTATATATCTATCTAAATACTTCTTTAAATACTTATTTCATTTTATGGGTCATACGAAAAACACATTCGCTATACATTAAGTAGGTTAAAGGTTCAAACAAAATTAAAATATTGAAATATATCGATTAATTGTATACCTACATTAAAAATGATAACAATTTTGTTTTATTTTTATTTATTATAAATTGACGTTACAAAAATTGCTGGTTATTTATTTGAAATTTCTTAAGAATATTACCAGAGAATACTAATTAAACGTTTATGCTAATTTTGACAGTAAATATACTATGAGTGATATACTAAGTATAGTGTATTAATTTTATACACTCCTTTTTTTATTAAATTTTTTTATATAAAAGAAAATATGTAGGTACCTACAATCTTTATGCGTACATAAATACAAAAGTTATGTAGTTACGAAGTTATAGTAACATTTTGACGTGTTGGAAAGTGGCGTCCAATGACAAAAACTCCGAACTTCTACGTTCATTATGGTTATTATTATTATTATTCATAAGACATACACAATCTATACAACAAAGGCATACACATTTACGATAAGCGTATGTGATGCATGATTAGAGTAATGTTGAATTTAAATTACATGGGAAACAAAAATAATTTAAATGAGCGAAACTTTCAACATAAGAGAGAAATATAATATATGTTATTATTAGTGTAAAATATTACGGCGCCAGCATATTTTAAGATGGTGGGATGAATTTACCGTTATATAGCTCCTACTTCCTGTAACTAATTTTTCGATTAAAAGATTGTGCAGGTGATTTTGAATTGAAATTGTCATGTAGCGACGATACAAGCGACTAACTCTGTCCCCCCTACAGTACCTATACATATGATTATGCAAATTGGATTGGAGTATTTGATTGGTGACATTTATAGTATAGGGCGTTCTGTAATGAGACGGTGAGTTTTCGATTTTAGATAGATTTCAATTTTTTGAGGACCACCCACATGATTGGATACCATAGTAGAGTCATAACGATTTGAGAAGAATTTTGTAAATATTCAGTTAGCTGTGAATGTCCCCTTAGTTTTAAAGACTTGGATAGAAGAATGCGTTTAGATTTACAGTATATTATATTAATAATATTTTTTTTAATTACAAAATTGTACCGAGAAAAAATACATACTTTAAAGGATATCGCTAGGCCAATAATTGCGTTTAAAACAAATTAATTTCAATTCATTTTACAGTTAAATAAATAAGATAAACAAATATACAATAATAGAATATGTCCCATCAGATATTATGAACTATAACTGTGTAACGCAAGACATAATAATATATAACTATTGATGTTCACATCGCAGGTCTTTGAGCATCATTATAAATTCTTGCTAATAAATTTAAATCATTGTTTCATTTCCTTGAAAAGTAAAATGTAAAAAATAATTATTGTGTTTCTAAAACTTAGTACTATGATAATATTATACTACGAAAATTATCTTAATAAAATATTATAACTTACAATAAATTTAATGGTAGTTATATAGTTGATATTTTGTACCTATTATATTATAATGTAACTGAATAATAAAGTAGTTTCGTATTGAATTTAATATTTATATTATTAGAAGTGCCGAGAACGAATGGCAAAAAAGTAATCTACATGAAGATTAAGATAACAGACAAAATGAAACAAATATGCAATAAATTTATAATTTCAAAACAAGATTTTTTTTTCTATTTTATGAATAATGAACAAGATTCTTTTTATCATTAAATCTTCGGGGGAAGGGGTGGACTGTTGCAAGTTAATAGTTAATAGGCATGGAAACGTCTGCGTGCCGTATCAAGTGAAATGAAACGCATTAGTCAAGTGTAAGAGATTTATTCGTGTAGGTACCTACATCGAAAATCAAGTTATGTCCGATATTCGTAGACATAACTTAACGTTGGTCACAACCGATTAATTATCGGACGACGGTTGGAGAATTACGTAATATATCTTGACGTTTCGCATTGGTGATACAATATTATGTCGGGGAGACGTCACGTCGACACAACTGTTCAAGACGTATCGCCAAGGGTCGTGGGCGAGCTAGTGCTGAATACTTAGGATACATCCTACGTTGCCAATTTAATGGCAGTCATACTAATAATAGCCATCTATATGTAACAACGAACACCTAGCAACCTTCATTAAGAAAATAGCAACCGTTAATTGTTTGTTAATTACAATTTATGTTGCATAATCATTTGGTCCTCATCCATTTTCAATATAGAACGTTGTCGCGTCAAAATGTGATTAACCTCTTGGATTTTTTTTTGATATGGAGAAAAAGCCAAGAAACTCAAACTCAATTGCTCATCCTTAAAAAATTATTATTTTCTAATAAAAAGTAAACTGCATTTGAACGCAAATAATCCATTTTACTATTATTATAATCAAATTATTAGTTGTATAATAATAATGAATACAATTATTATAATAAATTGTATTGAGTACTATAATCACACTTTTTAAATATTCTGCAAATAACATCATTCATTAACATAAAAAGTATAACTTGTTTTATCATTTTTACAATTTAACTATACGTATATTGCCATTTAATTTGAACTTTTAAATATTTATATTAATCAATAAACCTAAGTTAAAAAACGTTTTCATTAGTATTCCAACATTTAAAGGATATAAATGTAATTTGTTCAATAAACAATTTAATATTGCGTGAACCATATTAAAATTAGGAAATGTATTTTATAATTATATTTGTATATCAAATTACCGTTCTTATTATATTATTATTTGAATAGTCTAAAAACGAAAAGACTTGTAACATATATAATATAAATATACTAGAGAACGAGAATTTAAGTTTATCACTAATGAAATAAATATATTGAAGTTGTCAAATCAAAATATATCGAAATGTTTAAATAATAAAAATCTAAAAATCATTATATTATTATTATTATTGTCGTTATGTTCCAAAAATCAATTTTAATTTTTAATATCTATAGTATTTCAGACCTTGCAAGACAACGTCGGCAGTTTTTATAGGAAACCAGACATCTTGCAACTACCGCCAGAAGTTAACCGCAATAATGAACAGTATGAAATACAACAGAGATCTTATATGGATAGGCAAGTTAAACCACAGGGTAATCTAATGAACCACCACCTTTGGAACATTCAAGCACAACAAGCCTTTCTTCGACGTCATCAATCAGAAAAACAAAAACAATATCGAGAATATTTATTAAAGAAACGAGAAGAAACGAAAAAACGCCTTGAACATCATCATAAACAAGCAAAACTGAAAAAGGAAAATATGCTCAAGAATCTCGTTGCACAACGTTCAAAGTTTCTTCAACGGCTTTATTATGATAATTTACTACATCGCGAGTATGATGAAAAAGAACTTGAAATGCATAGAAACAATGCAGACGAAACGTAACATAATTAAATAAATTAAGTATAATGGACTATATAATTATGTACTATTTAATGTATGCGTTTTCAGTTACAATCATATTATAAATTAGATATAAAAATGTAACATATAATTTAAGGTGATTTTATATTTTATATTATTGTGGAAATAGTTCTAACGAAATTTATATTACCTATTGACACTCTAAGTTATCAAAAATATTTATATACTGATGTAAGTATGAAAGTGTTTTGATACGTACCATTGTTTTTTTTATATTTAAAACTATCATCACTTTTAACCACATAAATATATCACGCCGATTTAAACATTCATAGGTATTCGTATTTATAAACTAAAATAAAATACAATATACGTAATAGTTTAATTTAATTTCAAATTTGTAACAATTTTTATAAATAACTTGATTTTGTTTAAACACTGTAGTTGTATAATATAATGTATGTAGTTTATTACATACTATACTATATACATTATTCCATAGGTTCCACTATAGTTAATTACTATTGTCCAATCTGTTTGTACAACTTTGAAACACGTATCATCTTTTGAGGATGAATTTTTTAATTAACAATTATAATTTATAATAATACTATAAAGTAGTTTTTGGAGCCTTTGACCGGAACCACGTGTATGTGCGTGTGTGTATGATTCAAAAAGGAATAACCATGTAAGTAGGTAGGTACTTCACATTTTCAATTTGCATTTTTGTACATTTTAAATTATTGACTTTTTTAGTATTTTTTCCATAAATGTTGTTACAAATTGTTGTCCCATACAAAAAAAAAATTAAAACTTGAATACAAGATCCCTCATAAGTTT
This sequence comes from Metopolophium dirhodum, assembly GCF_019925205.1. Classification (NCBI taxonomy): domain Eukaryota; kingdom Metazoa; phylum Arthropoda; class Insecta; order Hemiptera; family Aphididae; genus Metopolophium; species Metopolophium dirhodum. Next base: position 18,635,406 of record NC_083563.1, on the reverse strand, counting down.
CACTTATAAGAATTTATAAAATATTGAAAATACATTAGCAACATTATTTATAACTTATAAGCGTTCAAGTTCACAATAGCAAACGTTTGAAACCTAATTATTTTGTAGTTAGAAATCAATAAAAAAAATATACATTATAAAGCTATAAAGATTTACAATTTATTACAAGATACCTAATAAGTTGTACATACAGAAACCTAAAAATCACCATAATACATTCATTAAAATAATTTTTTATTGAAATTTCCAGTTTAGATTTTATAAAATTAAATATTTACAACAAATAATTTTTTTAATTATTCTATATTGCTTACAAGCAGTATTGTAAGACGGCGCTGTAGATATACAATATTAGAGCAGTTGTGTGTAGAATTGTTTCATCATGCATCGTTGTAAAAATATGTTTTAACTTTCAAAAGTAATTATCAAAATAGAAATAAAACTATTTGAAACTTATTACAAGGTCTCATTTAACAAATTAAATGTTCATATTCTATTATGCACAGGCTTAAACATTTTAATTTATGATTTAAAATTCCAACATTTTTTTTTTGCTTCTATATAGATGAAGCAGGCAAAAAAAATCCAACACACCGTCCAATCCTTGTAAAACCAACACATTCAATGCTCTGCTTAGAATATAAAATAATTGTTTAAGAACTAAACTATAGTTGAACCGTTTTGCTTATTAAAAAAAAGAAACTGAAAATCTAATCCATCATCATTACTTATCTATAATGTCTACTATATTTTATTTTACCTATTTACGATTAATTCAAGGATATGAGTATAGGTAACTAAAATAATATCTAACCATACGTCTATACCAAAACGTTTGAAAATGTAATCCGCATAAATTTGCTTCTTATCGCGCGTATAATGACACATTGACATATGACATGATGTGTTTGTTCATATTATGAGTATTGAGTAAGTATGTGAATAACACAATAGTCAATATGCTCGCATATACGTTACACTCTAATCGGTATTCAAGTCTAATCTATCCGAGTCCTAATCGGTGTAATATTGATTTATATACCATATAATGCGACATCACGTGTATAAATTAATATTGTGTTATTGAAAAAATTGCTCATGTTGAATAATAATTAAACCGTTAATGACGCGGTGGTAACGTACTATGCGTAGGTACCGTATTATATATAATTGGTTTCAACTAGGATGTCTAGAACTCTAGATATTACAGCAACTGTTATTTACGGGTTATAGAAAAAACTACCTGTTTGGTTACCTGTAGACTTTAGAACGTAGCCAGCTATTTATGAATAATAATTATGATAGAGGTACCTATACATTTCTGGTTTTACAGTAGGTACGGTGAAAAATTTTGTTTATGCATTACGATAAAATATGTATTCGTGTAGGTACACTGTCCAATAGATTTTGAAAAAGTAAAACGTTTCAAGTGAATGTTTAATTTGAACGGTCAATTTTACGTGGTCTCGACCGGCATATAAACTTATCGTACCTACGAGCAATGTAAATATTGTACTCATAAATTAATTATACTGTTCAGTATTTATAGTAGGTGCAATGGCGTGCATATATTAGTATGAGATAAATGTAACGTGCGATTAATGCACTATTCGATATTAAATTAATTAATAATGACTTAATAATAAAATTAAGTCCTAATAATAATATTATTAATATTATATTAGTAGGTATATGTATACATATCCGATCCATGTTGGCAGACATGTTTTAGAAACTGAAAACTATTTTTAATGACGACAATTAAATCTCGTTTTTGATAATTGCTCTTAATTTTTGGATGAAGTTAGGGCATGGTTGTTTGTATTTTTAAAAAAAATTTTAAAGTCAGAAAATGAATTGAATTCAAGCGAATATTAGAAATTTATGCCTTTATAAATGGGCCCATTTCTATATCAGAACTAATTTGCGTATTAATTTAATTACTGTATAATGTCGTCTGTTGTTAGGTACGTAATATTATTAATACTATTATGCTTCTATTGGCAACTGTATACAATTTCTAAATAATTAAACGTTAAATGTAATGCTTGAAATATTGGTTACAGTAGTACCAGATTGATAGATTCACGTTCATAATTATTTATTTGTCCTTAAAAATTGCATAAAATATATAAAACGAATTATCAGACAGGATCGTACATTACAATGGCACTTGTGAATTATTTCATTTTTACAATACCAAATAGTTCGATTTTGGATTAACTCAATATATAAAATGTAAAACATATTTAATACTGCAAAAAAATGGTATCGGTTTTTATAAAAGAAAAAAATACAGTTTTGAATTTTAATATAAATTATTCAATTACACTCAGCGTGAAAAGTCGTAAACTTAATATTAACCTCAACAAATATTACATTTTACCACTGGATAAATATAGTATATTGTAGGTATTAAAACTTAGTAATAAAAAAAATTAATGTTAAAATGCGTGGGTATCTACAGCTCTTTTTTAAGGAGTAAAACATTGGTTACGAAAATACATAACAAAGAACACTATTATATATGCATCGCATAACCAGTGAACTTGTCATTGTGTAACATTAACATAAATACTCCACTACTGGTTTAACAATGAATATAATATTTAAAAATGATTACTTATTTTTACAGTAGCTATTATTTTCAATACAGAAATATGAAGTTATACAATGTTCATGTCCTACAATGTTTCCTGTAATTACTTTAAACGTATGATTTTATAGTAAACTACTATTATATTTAACTAGCTGACCCTGTGTACTTCGTTGCCCTTAAAAATGAGAACCCTTTAAAAAATTGTGATTGTTCAAATCCTTTTGGACGTAACTTGCAACGAGTTTAGTGTTTAAACAACATTCAAGTAGACATGAATATCTAATATATAAAAATTTCGTGCCTCAGTGTTAGTTATTGAACTCTTCCGAAACGGCTTGACCGAAACTAAATAATGTTCTAATTTAAAAAAAAATAGTTGTATAAATTTCTAATGAAATGGATCAAGTATGATAGATAAAATCGGAATAAACATTTACCTCACTTAATGGAATACTTTCGGTTACCAATTGTTTCCCATGAATATTTTGAGTGTACTGTTGATTAAGAACCACTTTTAAAGTTAAATAACAATTGTAACTATATGATATTTTTATATTTGATTTTCTTATTTTTCAAAATATATGATGTTGGTAGGTAGAAAATACTTAGATGAAGCTCATGCTGTCCATACTATTCTTGGTACTGAGTTAGAAGCACCAAATTGTACTTGTTGCAGTATGTTTTGAAAAAAAGAGTCAACCATAATCTTCCTCTTTTGTTTAACATAATCACAAATCAGTGGAAAACTATACCAATAATTATACCACTAAATAGTTATGGTGAAACTTATTTGCTCGATGATGGTTTGAGTAAAAAATATGACCGGATTTAAGAAAATAAGGAGAATTTTTCTTAATACCACCAAGATCAAATATGTAACCATAACTATTTATTGGTATAATTATTGGTATAGTTTTTCACTACTTTTTGATTATGTTAAACAAAAGAGGAAGATGGTGTTTGGCTCTTTTTTTCGGCACATTTGCTCAACTCTTTCAGCCAGCTCATCTCGATCATAGTCTTACTCCCGTTGCAATTCACGATTGAATGCATCATGCGTGGGCTTAAAACATGAGTAGCTGAGAGAATGGTCAAACGACCAATGTTGGTCGCGTCTCCTTCAGTAGCGATGGCATCACGCAAGTGGATGTACTCGTCTGATCGTAACTTCGACTGATTGAAACGAATAAGATTGAAACGCTCCATTAATATTCAAATTAAAAAAATAAATAAATAAATATTATTCTTAACTCCTATAACTCATAGCAACCATTAATAAACAAACATTTCTATCGTAAATCTTAAAACTCCTGTTTGAGCACCTACCGGGGTTGATCAATTCCCTTTTTAAATTAGCCTATGACACTCACAAAGAATGTGGTTTTCTATTGGTGAAAGAATTTTCGAAATCGGTTCAGTAGTTCCAGAGATTACGCTCAACAACGGTAACTAACAACTCCTCTTTATATAATAGTATAGATATGGATTAAACAATAATTATAGTTATTATTAGACGATATTTTAAAAATATGATTATTTTAATATTCACTAGGCCATAAATAGCTAAAAGTAGGTTTAAGTAGCTCTAAACGTTAGAAAATACTACCAAAAATCGTCTACCTTCGTTGAATAAGTGCAAGTAAGCGAGATTTTCACTGCATTCCGGTCAAAATATATTTGTAATTGAATTAAAAAATGAATTAGTTTTACAATATCCTTTTTTTCCATGGGAATTGTTTTGAAAGTAAGGCAATTGTAGTAGTTCAATATTATGTGTAATGTATTGTTTATTGGTATGATACCTACTTTCGCACTTTGCACAAACTCATTTTTCAGTGTTTTTCCTAACAGTTAAAAATTAATTAAAAATATGTGAACAATTTAAAAAAAAATCTAAGCAGGTATTGTCTATATTTGCTCCTCTCGGATTTCTTTTTATTTCTTTTTTCTATGGTTCAACATTACTTTATATTGATATAAATTTCACTATCTTTCAGCCAGGAGGCAACGCAAAAATAATACATAGGTACACTGCAATGTCCAAATTTAAACACCAGGAACGGCAGGAACTGGTTTAATTACAGCCTAACAGCTGTTACATGAAAGTATCGTTAAATATTATTAAAATTGTAAGGTACTTGTTTTGGTTGTAAAAATTTCGTTATTTTTATTATTTAACAAATAACAATATTTATAATGATTTTAATATAAATTATAAATTATAAAAATGTACACACATTTTTAACATACTTAATATAGCTTATCATTCCTAATAATTATTGAAAACTAGTCACTTTTTATATTTCTCGATCGACTCAATCATTAGAATTGAGTCTACCATGTAGGATATTATTTTTCTAATAGCCTATGAAGCCGAGGGTATTTTTATTAATAATAAAAAAAATGTATATAAACATGACTATGATACCGTATAATATTGGTATATTGGGTAGGTAGACAATCGACCGACTTTCATCGATTGCCCTTGTTGGTCAATTTGACTGTCGGTTGAATGGTTGTCGGACGATTGACCTAGAAGGCTAAAACCAATATAATAATATTGTGTTTATACTTTTTACTTATAAGTTATAACATTACTGATGCGATTCTTAGACGAGTCAAATATATTCACCTTATATTTACTTTAAACTAATGTCATATGAAGAGAAAAATTCAATGTGCAATTATATTATTTAAAAAAACTAATCTGAAATAGGTATTTACGCTCTAATAAAAACACAGTATATCATGTAAAATTCTATAGATAAGTAGGTAGTAGCTAAAACCCTACTTAATTAATATTTTTTATATGCTTTCACTACCACTGTCAATGATTACATTATGATAATTTAACTGAATAAAATCAGGTATCACTGCAGTATTCATAATCAATATATTTTACAAATTACATAGCCACATAGGTATATATTATTCAATATTATAATTTATACAATACCACAACAGTCCAACTTAGTTGATAATTTAATATTCTTTATCTGCAAAAATATTGTACGCAAAAGTAATTGAAATTCATTAGAAGAAAAAAATGATTCATTCTTAAGTAAAAACATAATATTCTACTTATTTATACTTATTGATAAAAGGGTTTTAACAAAATAGTATCTAAACAAGAAGTTTTTATTTGAAAATCAATACGAATTGGTCATCATGGATTTTCTATTTGTGTTGTACTAAACTGTTCCTACTCGACTAAAAAAAAATGTCTAAGGTAATAGTATAATCAGAGGCGTGATTTCAACTTTTTTAAATGTATGCTAACAACTAGGCAGGCCAAAAACATTTTCAGCAGGCCAATACAATATATTGTACTATAGTGTTATTAAAACCATTTTTTTTTCTGTTATAAAATCAACCAATTTGAATTATTGAAACAATACTATAATATTAACGAAATATTATGAAAGTACACGTACAATAAAATCGTGCTATTGTGATTTCTAGTTATACACTAGTGAAGAACTAGTGCAGTCCAGTGTACTACTGTACAACCTCCTACATAATAAACATATTTCCATTCCGTAATTATATTAATTCTATTATTATTGCCTAAAACTAATTATGCATAGTAAACAAATGTATTTAGTTTATAATAATATTATATTATCCGAGCCGCTTTTAAACATGAAAATATTGATGATAAGGCTAAGATTTGTATGATATTCATGAATTTTATAAATATTTATAATGTATAATATTATAGGCATAATATGTTCGTCTTTAAAAGTAATATTAGCTGATCAGAGCTCCAATAGGTACAGTAAGTCTTCCACAATATGATCCCTGATAAAATATCGAAAGGGAAAGATAGGTCAATCTGGATTCAAACGAAATATAAAAAAATATAATACCCGTCTAATATAATATTGGATAATCAGGGATGATTTTTGTTCGTTTTCAAAGAATTATTATTGCTTACTATCGTTCCTATAGTTACATCTACTCGGTTAATGTATTTTTATGTGAACACAAGTCTTTTTTTTCATTTTGATTAAATGTATATTGAGAGTTGAGACGTCTATTATATAAATAATATTATATTCAAGATAACAAAAAAAAAAAAATAAATATATTTTTAAGATACAATACATTTTACTATCTAGTATCTACATGACTATATCGAAATAAAGTCTATGACTAATCAATTATAACTAATTTTTAATGATAACCAGACCATATTATGTTTATACTATATTATATATAAACAATTATACAAACACATTAAAGATTTAACTCCATTAAAACTATTTTAATTTGTTCGTCACTGTAATCTATAATATTATATATTATAAGATAGAAACCCTTTTTTGGATGCATTCACATATCTCGAAAAGTACTCTGTGGATTGAAATACGGGTTTTACTAATGAATCGGTCGAGTCACAGGGAAGATTTTATTGTTTAATTCATCTTAGAGTAATTGATTGGATGTATTGAATACATTGAATGAAATTCGTTAATAGGGCTAATCAGGTACAAGCATGCATTAAATCGAATTTTCACACATTGCCTTCCAAGGAGCCTGAGTTGCACTTATAGGCGCTCATCTGCGTGTCTTACTTGATATTATTCTGTCGCACATTGTCCGCGATCTGACGTAGTCGGATTGCCTACGTGAGTGGCCGAGTTGCACTTACTGCAACGAGTTACACCAAAAAGGTGTTGAACAATCACAATTTTTTTAAGAGTTGTCATTTTTTATGGGCAACGAAGCGCGCGGGATTAGCTAGTTATAGATAATTTACAACTGTAAAATAGGTCACATCATTAATGATCAAAACATCTTTCGTCACATCAAAACACAGGTATAAATGTATAATACTAACGACTACTGGTAAGTGGTAAGTTTTAAATATATAGTTCTTTTTGCTGTAAATATTGTGTTGAAAAGAATTTAACTCCAGCCAGTTTTCTTTCAGTAGTATAACAATGATAAAAACCGTATATTCAAACACCCTTAAGATGTGTGACACAGTTGACACTATGACTTTCATTCTATAGCTACTCTCGCACTACAATATATAATACATTAATACATGCCTAGTACGATAGTGGCTTTCGAAATAGTTTGATAGTACTGTCAGCCTGTTCACACGATGACACTCTCATGATATAGCGGCTTTATAGTTTAGAGTGTTTAGACTATAGAACTTATCGCGTTTTACCGTCATCGTGGGGACTCGACTTTCAACGTAATATACAATATTTAAGTAATATTACGTGTTTTGACCTATGTGGTTTTAAAATTTGTAAACTGACAAATTCGACGGAAAAAATTATGAATTTCACCATCAATATAAAATTAGTATTGTATTTGAGTGGAAAACCCTTTTTAAAAATTTAAACCGATGGCTTTATTGTTTTTATTCATTATTTAAATACGAGGGCTTTGAATGTTTAAAACAAGACTAATACAGATAATTAAAATTGTATTGACTGTACTCGTATACTGATCTCTTGTTTCAACAGTCAACGCTCCTAAAACTATTTTTTATAAGTAGGTACCTACCTACCTTTTTAATTCCCAAGAAAATCTTCTTTTACTTATTTTTTTTTTTTTATGTACTGTCAAACACATTAGTGAACACATTGGTTATTAAATTTGTTTTTATTAGGTACTTTCTTTTAGAAATTGTAATATTATATCACTACACAATTTGTCATATAATATAATATTACATATTAGTAAGTAGCATGATATAGGGGTTCTGGATGCGTTATTTTTTTTTTAATATTCCACTCTCTTAAAGTTCACATATAAATGCATAGTACCTCTGTATAGGGAACAGTAGATGCGCAGTAGGTACCTACACCAGCACCTCCCAAACGTCAGACATAATTACATAAATTATCATATTTTACACTTCTTCTATCTCGAATTACACACATCAACATTACTAAATCATTATTGTAATTTCTGCTTTTAATGGTTTTACATATTTTTCTCCTGTAGTCAGACTTATAGTCTTATAGTCTGGATTCATGTATTTTTACAATTAATTACTGAGGTCATCCAGTCTTTCGAGAGTAAAAAATATGGACGATTCGTTTAACACAGAGTTCTTAGGAAATAGTTTTTTTTTGCATATTTGAGAATATTAATTCATGGATTAGGAAATATTTAGATTATTCAGCATATTTTGGAATATTTTGTAAATTGTGAGAAAAAAATACAAAATTATTATTTAACCACATTACGTATTATACTTTATCTAACATATACTATTATACTATACTGATAAGAACAACGTATTAATTGTTGATTAAATGTCTAAATATTGGGTTTTGCGATTGTGTATTTTGATAAGCTATAAAAATGGATAAAATAAAAGATGCTATTAATTGACACTTATCAATCAAATTTCGTCTAACACTATCATGAGTTATAGTCTATGACATATTAACACTGGCAACCTGATCTCATAGCGTCTAATTTCGATCCATACTTTAATCAAAATGTATCAACCTACGATGCACATTGCACATTTTGTTGCAACCCAACCCAGTAGCTGCTGGGATATGAGTATATGACACTAATATAAAAACTCAGTTATTCCAAACAGCGAAGAGAAGTTGATTTCGTTTTTGAAACACGTTTAAACAACTTTAAATACCAACGCTTTACCGACTTTAGCCGTTTTATATATGTACAATTTAAGGGGGAGGAGTGTTTAGAACCCTTTTTTATCATCATACTCATTTTTTATAAATAGGTATCGTGAATATGTGTAGGTATTTTATACATAGTCAATAGTTGTAAAATATTAAACCTATTGAATATAGTATAACTATGTATAGTGTACACAGTACACAACATAAGTCATAACATGATTTATGTTCCTATATTAATTATAATAAATCTAAAACTCATACAATATTAATAGTAAAACCATTTAAAATTAATCTGTAGGAGATATCAGGTATGTAAAATTCATTAGTTTACGATACATTATTATTTGCACTATATAAATGGATGTTGAATAATTTTCCTAAATTGTGTAGTGTTATTATAGTTAGATTTCAATTTGATCAAAATACACCCAAATACACTTAACTTACCCGTTTCACTCGACGTGCATTCAAGTATTCAACACAAACGGTTCAATATTATAAGAGCAATGAAAACTTTCATAAACAAATCACTTCCTTTGTTTAAAATAATGCGTACTACATATTTATCACTAATAAATTATAACAAGTAATAATAATAATACTTATGACAGTACATAATATAACAATTCAGTACGAAAAATTGATCAAGTAATTAAAAATATGAACATAACATTATTTATTTTTTGTATTTAGTTACACTAATTATAAACTTTGCAATATTGTCGTTTTTTAAACATTCAATGATTTTGTTAACATATATTCCAATAGCCATGGCAAACAAGCTGGTTATGTACCAACGCTTACTACACCAATTATTGAACGCAAATTATCTAATATTGTTTTCTAAATATCGACCAAGGTCGACCATAGTTTTGACTTAAAGAGTAAAGACAGAAATTAATATGTTACAATACTATGAAATATGCTTCTGTCGAGAACACAACGACGCTAGAGTCAACCTCAAACTAGCGGATAATCTCTACGAAGCTCTCGGCCCTGATCCGGACAACATCCTTAAGATACTTACTTTTTTGAAATTAACTAAATTATATAACCTAATCTAAATACGCCTGCACGCCCCAAACTTGAATTGTATAACTATCCCTCCTTTTTATCTTTATATGTAAAATTTAACATCAGCCAATAATCTTTGTTGTTGTGGCTTAATAATAAATAAAAAAAAAAAAATACTATGAAATATGGATTACATCTTATAGAATATTATAAAGTACAGATTCTGGAACGTAAAAAATAAAAATCAATACTTTGTACCAGTACCACTCTGTAGGTTATGTATATATAACAATATAATACTACTAACTTGAAATTAAATTTAGCTTGATTTACCCAGTGGACATATTAATTAAACACATTATTTTACACACGTTGTACACATATTATACGGTTTCTCTAGGAAATTATCATTCAATCTATACATTTCTCATCGCCTTGTGGTGAGGTTAGTCATGTTAGATAATCATCTTCTCGGTCTTGTAATTATCCACTGCACGTCTGCAGCCACAACCATAACCATTCCACCGTAGTCATTTAACATCTATCCATTAATACTGTATTATAGGATTTATATTATTATAGTGATGACTGATACATGACGACGTATACTTATTTTTTTTTAATGTAGACTTGTGGTAGTTATATGTATTATAATATAATATTATGAGTGTTATTGTGTTAGTTATGCAATTTACAACGACTTACAATTATTATTTACTATCTTAAAAATTATAAGTTATCTAATATGAAATAAACAATTCAATTTACAGTAATATTATGTTATGGTATGTATTTTGACTTTTTCGTTTAGATAAAATATTAGAAACCCCATAATTGGATTATTGATATTATATTTATAACAGCGTGATAGTTTCCCGTTATTGCATCTAAATGAGTAGACTCCCTTATTAAGAACCCCTAAATTATGAACTATTGTATGGTTAATTTAGTTCATGAGATATTTTAACCTTTTGTTCCATTGTACCAATTTTATTTGGAAAAGGTTGTAAGTAAAAGAGCGAGAAAACAATTAACAATTCATAATGGAGTTCGAAAAGCATATTTATAGTTTTCGGATAATTAAAAGTTAAAACTCATATTATATGAAAACAATAGACAACGTGTTTCAAAACTCGTATAAAATTCTACCCCAAACAATATTTATGAATAATTAGATTACGAAACAGTAGGAAATATAATAATTATATAATTTCACTCCCGATTTGTTTGAATTAAATACATTACAGATAAGTAATAACTAATTAAAAAATACCTTTTGTAGGTATTTAAATTGTTTTTAAATATTTGTAAATGTATTTTTTATATATGTAGTTGTCCTAAGCTGAGTAATGAATATAATTTATATTGGCGTTACAATGATTTTTTTTTATTTATTTATGTCATAATAATAACAGTAATAAAATTAAATGTTCAACTATGAGGGTGGCTTCTCATATAAAATTGTTAAAGTTAATTTTTTGGAGATTAAAAGTAAAAAATTCTGAGTGCTTTTCAAAATAACCAGTGAAAAAAATTAGGGGAAAACTGACATTTTTACGTAAACTAATATCCGATAAAATCAATTTTCTTCTATTGTTGTAATTTTTGAATTTACCTTAAACATTCATACAAACATTAACTACTGTGCATAATATAATTTTCAAAATATTTTGGCTCTTTTGTGCTAGTTGTAGATATTTTAAATAATCTACTATTTTTTTTTATACTTATACAATTTTTGTTTTTGAGTAAAAATCGACAATTTTATTTAATAGATTCTTCATAAGAATTTAATACTGTAACTTGTTAAGCATAAATTCACATAAACTTATTATTAGAGATCTATGTAAAACATTTTGACGACATTAGATGTTATTATGTTAAAACGTCTTATAACGATTTATCCTCTATCAAGTTTGAAATTTGTCAATTTAGAAATTTTTTTAAATACGTCGTTAAAAATTGTATCATTGGCCAAAAAGCTTGAAAATCAATTACTAGATCCCACATAAGTTTAGTTTTTCTCATAGCAATGCACAGATGTTAAAAATACATAAGCTGGTTTTTTTTTATAAGCGTTTTAAGTTCAAACTTTAACAACATTAAAATTAATTAATTCAGAAAAATATGGTTAGTAAGTACTTTAGAAGTGGTTCTTACAGAAACCTAAAACTCTAATAAAATGTTTATAATTTTTTAAAGTTAAGTTCAAATTTTGACGAAATTGAATACTTAAACAAAAATAATGATTTTAGATATTTTGTTTAATGTAATTCAAAACATTGAACTCGGACTTGAAACTGATTTATTATTGAAATCAAATTTAACACACACTGCATATTACAGTGACTAAATCATTGACGAGATACACTTGATATCTACTATACAATATAGCATTTTTTCTTTTATGTTTAAACAAAATTAGGTATAAGCCAATAACCTTAAAAATTAAAAATTAAAAATTATATATAATTTACGTTTTATAATCTTAAAATATATAAGTATTTAGTTAATAGTATTATATAGTTGTAAATTGTAATGATATATCAGTTTAATAATGATGTAAAACTTAAAATTCTAATAATAGTATTATACGGTAAAATAAAGAAAAAGGTATAATTTAATTTAAACATCACTCTATATATAAATTGCATCATAGTTTATATACATTATACCTTTCATTTAGATTAAAAGTTCTTAACAATATTTATAAAAATTTGATTATAACAGAAATGCCAGGTATGCATTTTTTGTTTTATGTTTTTATGATATTTAAATATTATAACTTTCAATGTTAATTAGTCGGAAACATTTTGTTTATGATTTACGTAGATAATTTATCTTATGTAAGGTAAACAAAAATATTTAATATTTTTTATAAAAATGTTTTTATTGATGATAAAATCAGAGTGCTTAATTACGTACACAACGCACCAATAAACTGTAACCAAATGCGTACTCGAATACCTACCGGAGTATAAATAATTAATTTGCCGAGACAATATTGTATGATCTTAGTTTCCCTAACATTAATTAATGCTTTATGACATTATGGTTCATATAGATACGAATATTACTGAACAGCCAAATTTCACATTTTTGGAGTTGGAAGCTGCAGTGATAATACTGCACCATGTTGCATGGGCATGCATATACGGTGGGTGTGTGATTTGAAAACTTCTGCAGTAACAGTAGCCATTAATTGTTGTTTAGTGTAGCAACAACAACAATAAACCCATTTAAACGTTACACACATTTAATAAATATAAAATGAAATTCTAAAACCACAACGTCACCGCAAACATAGGTAAGCAGTCTAGTAGGAAAAAATTACATTAATACTAGAAAAAATTATCAGAAATCGATAAATATTGATTAATAATAATATAATAGGCGCTATTTTATGTCCTCGGCAATTACTACGTTGTTGGCTTGCTATAAAACACGGAGTAACAATGAATTTCTTTTCAGACACTTTTAACAACATAAAATAATTTGTTGGTATCCATAAATTACCGATGAAACAAACAAAATTATAAATTATAATCAATCAAAATTTTAAAAATTATACATTATGGCGGCTTATTTCGAAGAGACTACTGGTATTGCGAACATGGTATTACTAGAAAACTGTGACGAAAAGAAATTAATCGAGAACCTAAAGAAGCGACTACGTAAAAACATAATATACGTAAGATTAGTTTATTTATTAAAATACATATTTTTCAGAAACTAAATAAAACATTTATATACCTACCTATTATTGCAATTTACAATATAAATTACAAATAAAAATGATTTATAAAAACGTAAATGTTTGACTTTATAATTTAAAACTGCAGTATGTACGTTTTTTTCATTTATTAATACATAATACATTTTTATCTAGCAACTAACACCAGCTCAAACTAAATAACGTCATTGTCGCAACATTTCAATTTAAAATTATTAATATATTATAGTCATTTAGGTACCCGAATTAATGTAATATTATAGTAATAATATATCAATATGTCTAAAACCAGACTAACAATTTATAGTTCTAAAATTGAGGATAGATTGCGTATGAATCTCATAGTCTTTATAAGTGTCCTTTAAAATATGTTCACAGACCTGCATCGGGGAAGTTCTGATAAGTGTTAATCCGTACAAGTCTCTGTCAATATACAGTGACAAATTAATGCTAAAATACTATAACAAAAACTGTATTGAAGAAATGCCACATATGTGAGTATGATCGAATGATTGATTATTTAAAAAATAAGATGGATATTATCATCAAGTATACCCAAGTATACTAAAACTATTTACCTCTCTTTCAAGAAAATGTGTAATTGGATAATCTTGGATCATCGGCTGACAAATTTGAAGCATTTATATTGTTGTTATTGACGCATAGTTAAATTTATATTTTCTAGATTTGCAACATCAGCGAAAGTCTTCAAGTCTTTAAAAGAATATCGGCGAGAACAATGCATTTTAATATCGGGTAAAAATTTAACCTATTCATCAAAAGTAAAAAAATGCACTTAATACCAAAACATATTATATTATATTATTAAGATATTATGCACATTTAAATTGGTATTGACTAGGTACATCATTGCAATTACCAGTTTATTTATTTTATTTATATATCAACGCCTCAAGGGCATAAGTACAGTACATATTTAGATAATGTATTAAAATACCTGTATCACTTTTATTAAAAATTTCAAAACAATAATAAATCAATGCACTCAACAATTGATTCTAACTAGATCTAATTTTTCTAATTACTATAAATTATAAAACGATCATTATCAAATATTTATTTTTTTTTAAAAAATATTAAAACTGAATACTTTAATCATCTATTACACTTAGTTAAGTAGGTAACGCACATGCGCACCAAACCTAAATAATGATAATTTTTAACACAATTTAAAACATAAAATTAAGTATAATATTTTTAAGCAATTTTATAAATATTTGTCAAGGTTCGATAAAATATTATCTACAAAAATTGTTTTTTTTTTTGGTTTTCAACAATCCATTTTTATGAAAATGTATAATGCACCTACCTATACACTATACTATTTATTTATTTTTGTTAATTTATTCAAGGTAGGTATTAGAATTAAAAACTGTTTTAAAAATACATTTCCTATTACAATATCATAAGTAAATATTAATCTGCATACATTGCTAACAATTATATTTTAGAAATAAAACATTGATATCCCAATATTTTATAATCCATATAATAATATTTATTTTCCTGATTGGAAAAACATACAAAAATACGATTGGATTCAATGCTTCGTATTATAATATAATTCTCTAACATAATATGTATGGTAGTTTAGTTTGTTATTATTAAATTTTCACAGTTCAACATCACTCTAAAACAGGTGTAATAACTAAAAAGTTTTCTGTAGGTCAGAAAAAAAAAGACAAAGAAACCTAAAATATCTCTGTGCAAAAAAATGCATATAAATTCTTTCATTCTAATTTCAACCAGTGGATGTATTCATAAGTAGGTACCGACCTTTCCCGTTCTAAGAAATACTAAAATCAATACAAACCGATACTGTTACAGTATTCATATACTTTACAAAGTTTTGACTTGTTAAACAATTAAACGAACAGTGTCATTTTCCTTGACGGCTGAATTAAATATTTAAAAAAATAGAGATATTAATATATAAATATCTCACCTTTTTTATTTTTTATATTTAACCATAGTTATTTTAGCCATTATCCCTTACGAATACATATCAATAAAATAATAAACCCTTTTAATCATGTATTTAAAGGTAAGTATTGTGAAGTAAAATAGTTCATTTATGTATTAGTTTATTTTATTTTTTAAGTGCAGTTATGTTTAAAATACACACTTTTATTAGCTTTGTTTATATTAGGTACATTTGTTTTTTATTTGTTTTAAAACATTTAAATGTCTAATATCTATACCAGATGATATAGATTCATATAGTTTACATAAAGTTATTTGATAATATTCACAATTTTGAATTCTGATTTTTCTATTAGTAAAATATTATCAGGCTACGTAGATAATTTACCAATTGGAAAATAAATAACAATTATTTAAAGAATGTACCTACCTAGATAGGTATACTATAATTATACCAAAATAACAAATTCATTTTTCATATTAAGAACTTATTTTATTCGCCACCAATAATAACTTAAAATGCTATGACAACTTATATTTTCAATTTCCTACAAAATATTACATGTTGAACACATTATATTATTATGTTCTGCTCATATGGCCATATTATAGTTGATTACATAAGGTTATCAGCACAAAGTGGGATTACCATTTGGCAGCAATCGGGCCATGAATAATATCTAATCTGTTATACACGTTATGCTACACTACACATTAATTCATACAATTATAAATTATCATAATATACAAATATGATAGTTTTCAATATTATTAATTAACAAGAAAAATTGCTCAAAATAATGAATTCACTATAATATATAGTGAACTAATAATATTATATAAAGTGTGCTCACGATTTAAGGTAACATTATAAATATTTCGACCAGATGACCTATAATTTGAATAGGGTTTTTTTTTTTATAATATTACACATATGTCTTGTTTTTGAATATAAGTATTTTCAAATTCAATTAATTTTGGAATTTGAATAGAAAATGTTTATTTAATTTTGGCTTATAAAGTTTTGTTCTATCTTAAAAATTGAGAGTGATTCAAAAATTATACAAAGCAGAACAAATCATATAAAATTGCATAAAGCTTCGATAAAAAAAAAATTATCACATATTTTCTAATTTTATATTAATAATACAGTAATTTTATCAGTATTGCGATTCATAAACATTAAAATATTGAATATTTAGCAATAAATAGTTGAACTTACTATTGAACTACTTAATCTTTAGGTATCTACTATTAAAAAGATCATATTTAAATAATGTATTACTTTCATAATAATGTATATTTATAATATAACATATACATATGAACATAAAATTAATACCTGTATTAACTTTGATTTTACATTACAGGTGAATCTGGATCGGGGAAAACAGAAGCATCTAAAAAAGTTCTGGAATTTATTGCAAAAGCAACACACGGTGACCATATTATTCAGTTGATAAAAGATAAACTTCTTGTAGCAAATTTAGTTTTGGAGGCATTTGGTAATGCCAAAACTTGTAATAACGATAATTCTAGTCGGTTCGGAAAATATATGGATGTGGAATTCAACCCCATGGCAAGTTAAAAATAATAAAAATGTTTTTTTGCATTCGTAATGAACACATTACAATTAAATCATTTTAATACAAATTATATTAGTCTTACGATCCTATAGATTCCCTACCATATTATACAACTATAATGATTGTAATTCTAAAATGTGTAGGTATACCTCTATATAACTATTATCAATATTTAAAATTATCTACTTAATTTGATACAAACTCTTGATAAAGAACTATTATTGGATTTCCTATAGGGGCAGCCAATAGGTGGTAATATTCTAAACTATTTGCTTGAAAAGTCTCGAGTGGTAAAACAGGCTGAACATGAAAGAAACTATCATATATTCTATCAGCTGATAAACGGAGCTGACGAATGGCTAGCCGAACTCTTAAAGATTGACAAGGACGTTGATTATTTGTACGTGAGAACGGACAAGAGTGAAAATGACGGTTTCGAAGATGAAGTTTGTTGGGCTCACTCTAAATGCATGGTTATTTTATTTAAAATTTTGGCTTCAATTTTATAGACTATTAACGAAGATTCCAAAAAATATAAAGAAACTTTACATGCTCTCCAAATCCTAGAATTTAACTTGGAAGAACAAATGGATATACTGAAAATTGTCGCTAGTATCTTGCACCTGGGTAATGTTAAAGTTCATGAACGTGACCAAATGAGCAATATTGAAAGTATCAGCACAATTCGTATAGTAGCCGAAGTAATAGTAACAATATTTTTACTTTTTTTTTATTATTAGAATTTCTCTTTGCATCGCGGTCATTAGGTGGGAGGAGGGGGAGGGGGTGGAGGTGAGTTCATACAATAATTTGTTATTATTAATTGCATATACCTATTATAATATATCAATATATTATAAAATATTAACATTTTAAGTGTAGATTACATTTTTATTTTTCAAGGTACACATGTTAACAGTAGCGTATATTAAACTAATTTGTCCAATCCAAATTCCTGAAGGAATGAAAATATAATATTGGCTATTGGAAGTTCCGGTCAAAGAGCTTCGAATATGTCGTCGCCCGTCGGATATTTTTTTGTTATTCCATGCTTCACCAGTGGCGTTATTTTCAATGGGTGGTGATCAATAGACTTGATCATACACTTCAGTAAATTGTGAGGGTTAACCCAAATACACAAATAACGGAGTTTAGGGAAACCCAAAAATTGTTAATATTTTATAACCACGGTCTAAGGATAGCAATTAGAAGTACCTATATTAGTACATGTTGTATCTATGTATAAACGTTACACATTTTTACGCAGCTGCTGGTAAATAATAACTGATTAGGTACACACAAGTTTACTCATAGGTACAATAATTATAAATTTGTACGATTTTGTATCTACTCCTCTATTATACGTACCTAATAAATGTACATTGTAGAAAAAAACATAGTAGATGTCACATTCAGTCAATATGTATTTGACGGGAAAATATTACGTTATCGTCTGTATGCTTCTTGTTCGTTTGAATAGTAAGTTGTGCTATGCGTTTATATTTGTTGTGAAGCGGATCATTCTATATCATTCGTTATTTTATATACCTATACTCTGTTCAAAATAAGACCGGACCTCGGCGGCCGAGTTGTGCGCATGGGCGTGGCTTATTTCTGCGGCTCGGCCTGACACGTGATCTATGGTGGGGGAGGTGCCTGACCGTCGCGAACGAAAACTGGTCGCCGCCGAGGTCCGGTCTTATTTTGAACAGAGTATAGGTACCCATTCTTGTTTTGGACATTTGGTTTAATGATTGTAATTATATCTAAAAGTTCTTCTGAAGATAAACTGGTTAAAGGTGATGAAATCGAATTAAAAATATTTTTTATCATTGAATATTATTTGCCCTGTTAATTTTAAATAGATCAATGTTTTCCTAAAATGTATTCCATTATTTAAAAATTGTATTTCCTTTTTTTATTTTGAGAGGTTTCTAACTTGGAGTTAGGTATGTGTGTTTCTGTAATATTAAAAACCTATTGAGATGATGATTAATGGGGTAGAAAGATTGGCTACTTTATTTTGAAGCTGATCATTTAGTACAACTGATATAATCAACTTTTATTGGAACACTAACTTAGGAAATATTTGTGTTTAATACTATATTAGGAACTGTGAGTTTTGGTTTTAAATTAGATCAAAATCTTGGAGCTTGGAACTGATTAGTGATTGCCGAATAATGCAGGGCTTGAAATCAAAATGAAAAATTTTAATGTAATTTCCACACATCGATATTTATTTTTTCTGATTAAAATATAAAATAATATTGTTGATTTAGTTGTATTATGGTTTCTAATTAGATTTTTAACATCATTTTTCTTTTTTTTTCGATTTAAAATAAATAATAATATCAATTTTGCATTTTTACGATTTCAATTTTGATTTCAAACTACGAGAAACCTGTCATTGTTCGCATGGCCACGTGATTGACCCAAAAAAACCAAATATTAGTTATTTATTATTAGCTACAAATAAATACATTAAAGACCTATCGGCTATTACAGAATTTTAACTTTTAAATCAACTTCTATAGTATAAAAAATATAAAACTATTGTTATTTTGCTGTATTTAATTTATTTTCGATTTCAATATAAATTTTAAATATCATTGAAAAAAATATTTCATTTCGATATTACTTTTGATTGCTTAGAAGCCTTAAATGATTTTTATCGATATATTTTATAATCAATTTTAAGCTCTGAAATAGTGATTCGTAAATCATAAATCGGAATTTGTCCGAATTAGAAGTGGGCACGAGGCTATACTGCTGTTCTGAAGTTTGTAATAACATTAATAAATACTCCACGATACATAATAATATTGTTGTAGAGTTGAATAGCTGCCGAACGTGATAATATGACCGCCAGCCGGGTTTCGTGAAGATAGAAATAATAAATAATGTGATGCAATTGTTGAATAATATTTTTTTTATTCATTATACTCTAATAGTCTGATATCTGATGACAAGCTTTTTTTATTTTTATTTTTTTGTAAGCAGAGGTTTTGATGCATAAATACCAAAAATTTAGTAGGGTGCTAATTTTAAAATTGAGGATGCTGCCAATACCTTCTAAGCATCCCGTAATTGCGCCTATGGTAGTCCATTAAATTTAAACTATTATTGCATCAATTTTTACGAAAAAAGGTTTGTTGTTGATCGGGGTATGAGGAGGTTTATCAATAAAAAGATTTTTGCGCACTATAAACCCGGGTGGTCACCCATCCGGGAACTATTGGCAGCGGCACTCTCTTCCACTGTCTCTAGCGCACTTTCCGTGATTGATTTCTGCCACTGCGCCGCGCCAAGCGACATAATATTATTATCTACAACAAATACTGTAAATTACATAATTAAATTATATAAACCGTCTATTATCATAAACTGTTTGATTAATCAATTGAATATATAATAATATGTTCAGCTGCTAGGAGTTCCAAAAAAGGATTTGATATTCGCATTGACAAATAAAACAATAAGAGCTCACGGAGAAGTAATTCAGTCACGTTTGGACGTGGAAATGTCGATTTGTGCCAAAGACGCATTAGCCAAAGCCATTTACAGTAGACTATTTGAATGGTTGGTAACGCATATAAACAAAACGCTCAAAACAACTGTTCGTAAAACCGATGGTCGCACAAGCAAAAACAAATCAATCGGAATATTGGATATTTATGGTTTTGAAATTTTACAAAATAATGGGTAGGTGCTGTATTAATTATTCTATACAGTTCGACAATGTAAAACGTATATAATTTATTTGTGTATAATATTGTGGTAAATAAATATGAGTACCCAATATATTATTCAATAATACCATAAGTATAAAAAAAAATATTAGTTACTCATTTATAAAAATAAACAAAAGAATACATTAATATTATGTAGTTTTTACAAACCTATTGTAAGTGATAAATAAAGCTATTAATAGGTAGTTTTAACAATTAGGTACAATATTATAGCGTAATATTTTTTAAATATAATGATATTTCTAGCATGAAGTGCTATCAGTGTATTATAATGTAGCAAAGTGTGTCATTGTAATGTAGTATAATATTTAACATTCACAAAAAATCTCGAAGTTATTGTAAAATAGTAAATAGTACCTACTAGGTATAATCAATAATTTAATAACTAATTCCAAACATATAAAAACATTCAATTTCAGATTTGAACAGTTTTGTATTAATTATTGTAACGAAAAGTTGCAAAAGTTATTCCTTGACTTAACACTCAAGTCGGAACAACAAGAATATTTGAGCGAGGGCATCGAGTGGACTGTTGTTGATTACTTTGACAACGGAATTATATGTGACATGATCGAGGAAAGACACAAAGGTATGGACCTGTATACTTAGGTATATCTGATTTATTTTCAAATAACTAACACCACAGTCATATATTTTTCTAAGGGATCATTTCATGTCTTGATGACGAGTCTCTTAAACAAACTGATGTATGTAATAATTTGATTTTACTAAACGAGTTGGCGAGACGTTTCAAAGAACATGAGCACTTTTCATGTTATCAAACAGCAAACGATCCACAATTTAAGAGGACGATAGTTTTACCTACGGTGAATACCTAATATTAAAATACTAACTACCGCAAAAATATAGATATTACATTTTTTTTTAAACATTAAAAGGAATTCGTGATCAAACATTTTGCTGGTGCCGTGACGTACGATGCTTCTAGTTTTTTAGAGAAAAACAACGACTCGCTATTTGGAAATCTGAGCCAAATAATGTCCAGCTCAACCAACGAGATCATAAAGGTAATACATAATTTATACACGTCCAACTGTGTTTCTTACCCGGAATTTTCAGACTATTTTTTCAGATTGCCAGACGCCCAACAAAAAGATACCAGAGACCACAATAAAGCAATTTAAAAAAAGTTTGAATCGACTTATAAACACATTATCGTCAAAAGAGCCATCGTACATAAGATGTATCAAGCCAAACAACTACAAAGAATCTGGTTGGTATAATATTTTATCGGTGGTCAAGTCAACCGGGGTATTACCTACGTTATGCATGTTATAACCATCTTGGACTTATTTTTGTATAATATGATTGTTTTAATAGTACCTATATATTTTTAACACGCATTGTCGACGGTAAGAATAATATTTAATAATAGTAATACAAAACGTAATTATTTAAAAACCACCCTTAAAGGAACTCTTGTACTATGGATCATACGTTAGTGTATAAAAATATATTATTCGATTGTATTTGTACTATATTTAAATTTCAGACAATTTTGACGAAGAAGTGATCAGCCAACAAGTGAAGTATATGGGTTTAGTCGAGATACTACGTATCAGGAAAGCCGGTTTCGCATACCGTGGTCAATTCGAAGTATTTTTAAATAGATATAAGTGTTTGTGCCCGGACACTTGGCCTGATTGGACTCGACGGTTCGGCGGGGTGGCTGTCGATGCAGTAAAACGACTGATTGAACATCTGCAGTATACGAGCGAGGATTATAAAATCGGAAAGTACGTGAATAGTAGCAGCAAGTATCCAGAATAATATTACTCTAAAAAAAATGTAATAAATAATTACCACTATCATAAAGGTTGATATCATTTCAGACCGATATAATTATAAGCAATCGATGTAGCACATAATATTATAATCGTATGCCTTATTCCATCCCCAAGTAGGTTTAAATTAATTCATACAATTTGAAAATATCTCACCGATCTCCGAATAATCGTGTTGATTTTTTTCTAGCTTTTTGATAATATTATAACAATACAGCCACGCATAATGCAGTGAATCCGCGTTGCAGTGTATTTTATATTAATTGTTGCAGGACTAAAGTCATGATAAAACATCCGCATACGGTGTTTGAAATCGAAAAACGATACCAGACGTCCAAGCACCTGTTGGCGACGATTATCCAATCGATGTGGCGTGGATACGTGGCCCACAAACGATACACACGCATCAGGACACTGTTAATATACTGTCAGAGGTTGGCAAGGCAGCGTTTGCGGTACAGGCGATCGATGAAACTCAGAGAATTCGAACTCGTCACTAAAAAGATAGTTTTCGTGCAGAAAAACATCAGGAGGCTGTTGGCCGTGCGCGCTTACAACAGGACTCACCACGCCGGGATAACGATTATAAAGTATTAATAAATTGTCCTAACCCCCCCCCCCCCCCCCACAAAACATTCCCGTTATACCTAAATACGCATGAAACCGGGGTAATCGTTTTCGGCCACCTGTTTAAAAAACGAACAAACAATTTTCAGCTTCGTCAGGGGGTTCTTGACGAGAAACGATCCACCAAATGCGTACAACCGTCGGTTTATTGTGTACAAGCAGATAAAATATCTGACCGAGCTGTCCGAGGCGTTGCCAAAAAGTCTGATGGACGACCGATGGCCCAAGCCACCGACTTGCTGTGAAGAAGTAAATATGAAATAAATCGTGGACATTTCGTATGATATATTATTGTATAGTATTATGAATAAAATATATTTTTGCAAAGGTATCTGCGTACCTAAAGGTCCTGCACCGTGGTTGGCTATCGAGGACATATCGAGCGAATTTGGATAAAAGTCCAGGGTTGTATGAGCGTTTGAAATTAAAGCTCACTGCATCTGAAATATTCAAAGGTGAAAATACAGTATTCAGCTTCTTGTCTTGTGCTATATTATAAGTACACACAATAACAACATCAAATGTCTAATGTGTTTTGAAGGGAAAAAGTCAATGTATCCAGAAAGCTTACAACTCGATTTCAATTCCGATCGTGCAGGGATTATTCAAAAACTGATAAATACCAACTTGAATGACGCAAATCTCAAAACTATTTATTTTGTCGGTTTTTGCATACGAGTTTTTGTTGAATTTTTTTCTAATTTTAAACTTTTTTAGTACGCGACTGAAGTAACAAAGTTTGATCGCCGGGGGTACCGAAAAAGAGATAGGATCTTAATACTAACTACAGAAAATATTTTAATCATCAAGAACTCTGATAAAAATCTAATTATCAGAGATCAATTGCCATTGGAACACTTAACGAGCCTGCAGATGACCTCGGGAATGGACAACTTTTTAACTATCAAAGTATCTGAAAAACTGGAAAAATCTAAGGTAAAATCAATGTTTCAAAACTAAGCAGTAATGTTTGATCATTTTAACGTTATTTCACAAATTTTACCTAAAATTATTTCTAAATAACAATCAGAGACGTAATTTGAGTTTTAACACCCTAGTAAAGTTATGATGCTATGCCAATTTTCCCCTTCCCTCAGCCATATAAACATTAAACATATATACAAATTTGTCACCAGTAACTTTTTGGATACAAAAAGTTTGCAAGAACTTACTAACCTTAAACAATATATATACATAAGCACATGTCATATCTCCAGCATTCTTTGTGATAAAATTATTTAATAATTGTCTAATTTAGGAGTTCTGGAAATAATATGTGCATTTTTTATTTTTTTTCCATATGCTGCACCATTTAGTTTTTTTATTTTTATATTAATTTTAATATGCTATTGTATTTATAATATAAAACAATTATCAGATTGTATCAACTTAAGTCTAAAACGACGAATACCACAATGTACAATTTATTATAAACAACCCACAACAAAGCTAAAAGTAAGATTAAAAAATTGTATTATAATAACTCACTTTGATAGGTAATTAGGTAGGTACTCCTAACTAACTTATACGTATAATATATCTATTTCCGACCGATGCAGCAGTAGAATTTCCAGTACCTATTTTAATAACATTTTGTTACTGTATTTTTTTATATCAATAATATTTTACCGGAAAGGAAACAAAAATTAACTTATATTTTATAAATAAAATAATCTTGATTTGTACATACATTTTCGATATGATAAAAAATGTTCGTGTTTCTTGATTGACTAATGACGAAGTTGTAAGTTGTGGACAGTACCATTACGTGCTAACAGTATACTATGCTGCCCTGAATCTCTAAATAAATTATCGCCGATAATGTCGTTTCCCTCATAATACGTATCTGATAACAATGCAACATTACATAATATTATGTTGTACTTTTATAATCTTAGGGAGACGTTTTGTTAGAAGTTCCCTACTTAGTTGAATGTGTGACGGCTCTTTCAAAACAGGCGCCGGGGATAGTAGAATTCATCAATATGCAAGATAATTCATGGTACATATTATATAATATTATTAGAATAAAATAAATTAAGCCTGATTTATATACAGTTAATAAAATAATTTAGAACAGTGTAGTATAGAGTTTATAGACTATATGTATATAATATATTATTATTTTAAAAAAATTATTTTATAACTACCTCTACTCATAAGCCATAATAACTAATATTATATATTATAAGTATTATGATTACTCTTTTTGAATATAGATAATGATTTTTTTATTTTTAATATATCCATATGTATGCCTAATGTATATATTTTATGCACAATATTTAGCATGAAACATGACATGAAAAACTCAAAAAACCCTGGATTCATCGAATTTATACCTGTTGCCATCTCCGAGCGCAAAGGAAAAATCCGTAAAGGAAAAAACGGGAATTTAACGATTACTTATTGAACGTAACATATTTGCTTTTAACCATCACCGATTTCAAAATATTATGTTCGTAACTAGCAACTGTCAAGCACATTGTGGAGAATATCAGTGTTTATGAAAGAGAATGTATTTTATATTCTACAGAAAATAAAATACACACATAATAGACAATGGTTCACGACATAATATGTGGATTGTATACGTTATAATAAAATTTTAAAATAAACTAGAACACAAAAATATTTCTTTTGTGTGCAATGTTGTTCTATACAGAGTATATAGTTTATAATCTAATGGTATACCTACTTAATAATACGCTTCACCTACAGAATACAGTTCAATATAATATATTATATATAAATATATAATATATAGATACTTACATTATAATAAGTTGATTTTCTAAGGACGCAGACTTACTGGCAGTTAATTGATTGAGAATGAGCTATGAAAGATATGAATTATAAAATATGACTAGCAAAAATAACTTTAAGCGATTGGATACACACAATGTTTCATATCATTTTTAATATTAAATGAAATAATGATGAGGACCTTGAGTGTATGCATTTACGTGTGTTCACTAAACGGATTAAATCATTTATAAATTAATAATGTTTAAACCACTTACCAATTAAATTAAAAGTTTTAATAATATTTTAAATTATCAGTACATATTTTTTGTTACCTACATAAATAAATATTTATAATTTTTATTTTTTATTTAAAGAATTAACAATCTATGTTTATATGGCATAATAAGAAAATATGATGATAAAATAATATGTACAATTATAACATGAATATGGTATGAAGAGGGCCATCCATCGGTAGTTCTTGATTGTAATCATTATTTGTTGTGTATTTATTATAAGTTTTTTTTAAATATTGACGTTTCAAATTGTGCATTGTTAGATGACCATGAAGAGATTTACAAAAGAGTGGGACAATCAAAGGTTTGAATGGGTTAACAGTTTGGAGTGAAGTCTAGAGTAATGTTTGGTCTAATTGACGTACTGTTTCAATTTATAAATCATTTTGAAGTTTATCGTTGGATACTGGATAGTACCAGGGTGTAGAAGTGACAAGACCAAGGGACGGGAGCCGTTGATTGGCACGCCTGAATAGGTCATACTCCCACCCCATTGGCTTATTTTTATCATATAAAATATAATATGGTAAAGCAATGAAAGTATATTTACCGCTATATAAAGTGATCTGAGAATAGTGAAAAATTTCATATACCCCCCCCCCCCTTTCTCAAAAAAGCTTGCACGCCACTGAAAGAAGATGCAGCTACTATATTTTAGTTTTTTTCATTTTTGTTTTTAAATGTAAGTCGCAGGTTAGTCTCTTAAAAAGAATAAGACCTGGATATTTTACATCTGAGGTTTAGGAATGTGAAATTCTTTTCGAGGACATTTGGTTTTTTTTAAAGTGAAATTTACATGAACCGATTTCTCAGGATTGATCAATCAGTTTTATAAGTTTTTCAATTTTTTATATTAAATATGTTAAAAAATATAAAAATGTTGAATATATTATACTCCCATCAATGCAAAGTAATTTTTTTTTATAAAATCAAGAATCTTTACTTCTTTGAAATCGAACCATTTGAAGTAGATACCTTAATTTGTTTCGATCGCTTAGGTCGTTTTTATGAAAAATGTATAGGGTTAGCAGGCATTTCAAATATATTTTTTAATTCATATACCTAACTCGTTTTAAAATTAAAATATGTATGAAAAAATCACTTCAATTCAGCTCAGTTTATATTTTCTCCTACGAATACGATAATATTATGTATTTTTTCTTTAATATTAACTATAAATAAACGAGTGAGAATCTGATATGTAGATTTACCATGTCACACGTATGTAAGACAGAGACTACTTATATTATACACATGCAAATCTGTCATCCTCGAGCATATTAGTTATACATTATAACTTATAAAGTCATTACTAGGGCCCGGAAGTTCATGCACTTGCATGTTTTTTTTTCGAACTATTAGATTTATTGCTAAGTGAGCTAGAAATGCATTCCAAGACACTACGAAAAACATATCAAAAGTTTATACTGCAAATGTTTGCATATTTAGTGGTTTTTTAATTTTAGAGCATATTTTATAATTTATGAAGATACAGTATGAAAATTCGTTAATAAAAAGCGGGTAAGTGTAATAATATATTAGCATTTTCTATAAACCATTACATTTTTTAAATAATTTGACTAGTTTTGAGCTGTTTACGGACATTTTAAATTTGTTCAGTTTATCTAATAATACATTACAAACGATTTTGTAAATTTAACTGTCATTCCTTCTATGTGACAAAATTCAATGCAGATTATTAAAATAATACTGAAAACTAGAAATATTTTGTTATAACTAGAATAATTAGTATAATATTAATAATGTAGTATTATTTTTTATTTAATTTTAGTTTTCATTATATTATGTATTTATTACATTAAATATTGCATTATACATAAATATAATGTGTATATTGTTTACACATATTTTAACGTTTAAGTATAATTCTGGACGCTGGTAGAAATTTAAGTATTTAACCTTTACTATGAAATACAAATAAACTACGATGCACTATATATTATACCCACGCATATAAAATTGATATTATAATAATATGTTGGCTATAGTAAATAAATATAACTGTAATGCTGGCTAAAAAGGAGTCTATATTATTTTGTATACGTAAATGTTTAATCGAATAGAATTTATTTGTTTATTTAAAACGTAATATTTTAAACAGTGAATTGTTTTAAATGTGTCCAGCTAGTTTTATTATTTTGATTTTTTTGAATTTTAGATTTAATATTGAATGTTTAAACTTAAAAGTAAAGTTATAAATCAATTTAATTGTTTTTCTTCTACTTAAAACGATACACATTCAACACTGCAGGCCGTACAAAAGTTGTCGAAGTAATTCGCAAGAAGTCGTCGATACCGAAAAAAAGAAAAGGTCGTACGGAAGTCCTTATCTCTCTCCCATCTCGCTGGTTATGATTAGAAAATGCATGAGTGAGGATTTTAAGTTTTTCTTTTTTACGCATTAGTAGTAGTTCTCAAAGGGAATGAAATTAATACTTATGCACTAATGATTTAAAAATATTTCATAATAATAATACATATAAATGAAAATAGTTGATGACGAGGATAGTATTTTAAATGTTATAATTAGGGCTCGGAAGTAGTAGGACTGTTTTACATTGTATATTATTCATATGCTCTCGGTTTATAGAACACTAAGCTAAATTAAATCCAAGCTATACAATGGTCAGTTTAAAAATTGAATATTGAAAATGCATATTTCGTAAATTTTAGGGGAAAAGTGCATATTTATTATTTATTGATCTTCATATGTATTTTAATATATTTAAAAAAAATTAATTGATCTTTTTCTTTTTAAGCTGTGTATTTTAATAATAATATTGAATATATAACTCCATATAATGTGGGTAGGTATTTATTGTTATCACCGCAATCTACTATTCATTCAAGTTTTAACGAAAACTGCAGTGCAATACGCTTTTAATCTCTATCACGCCTATATTCCGATGTACCTACTATCTCTTCCAATATATTTTTTTAACTATTTTTTTCGGTTCAATAAAATTTCAAAATGCCATACAGTTTTCGACATATTTTAAATATTATAAAAATTTATTTTTTCAAATTTTACATTTATTTTAGTACAGTTTAACAACAGAAAATGGCTTATTTGGAGTTTAAAATTTGTATCAAACTATTTTGCATATTTGACATTGTTTCTATACATATTTTACAATTTTTTTGTGCATATGTCATGCATATTTTTCCTTTTTTAGCTCCTAAACTTCCGAGCACTATAGTTATAACTTATAACTTATAATATAAATATGTTTACAGATAAGTCTGGTAAGTAATTTACAAGAGTTTAAGTGCAAATAAAGTGTCAATTTAATTTATTAAAAATTACTTGAATGGTTTATATATTAATTATTGCCACTATTCTAACGTTGGTTTATTGTTATTATTGTTACATTTTTCACCAATATCCATATGGGAGTAAAAAGTTTAGTTCCTAGTAATATGAACCCGTGTAACTTATACATTTATGAGTATTGGCAGAAAAAATTAACGGTTCTTTGTACCTATTGAAATATATTATTTTGAAAAATAATTCACTAGTGCGTGCGTTAAATAGTTTAAACAATTAAAGTCATATAATATTTCTTATTGATTTAAAATTAAATCCACAAATTCACCATATAAAAGTAACTCAAGCTGCATCATCGAATTCCATAATGTTCAATACAATCATGGACAGACTTTTGTAAATTTTACCATCAATACATTATTATTTTTCTAATTATTGTCAACCGTGACAGTCCTTCGTCAAAACACATACCTACCTATTAAATAATTTTCATATAGATACATTAAAAACAAAAACGAATCCGCCATTGATCATTGACAGTAAATTACATTGTGGTGAAAATGTGGATAAAATTGACACTTTATTTGGACATGTGGATTAGGCCTTAACGGGGATACCACAATAAAAAAAACGCGCCATGTATAATACCTCATGCATTTAAACGGACTTCATTATTCCAATGTTGTCGGTTTTCGCAAAGGTGGTGTGGAAATTTATACACAACTACCTGTTGAATAAAGAAATTACTATAGGATAATAAGAACAATTATACTGGAGTCTATAAACTCCCCTTAAAATTACCGTCACCCTTAGTGCCAAATGAATATGCACTTAGTTATAAAGTTATATCGAACTAACTACCTGTATTCATCATTCAACATTCAATTTTAGATTCTGACGAGCGGAGCTATTATAGACACTAAAAAATCTTTGAAATCGGTACCTAAATGCGCTCGTACAGGCAGGGTGGCCAGGGTATGTCGTTGTTACGACGTTTATACCTATATGTTCGGACAATATTATTCACTCATAGGGTGTTCAATATGGTGACGTATATAAAAATAATTTTTGGGTTGGGCTAAAGTAGATAGAAACTAGCAAGTGATCTATTACTTAGAGGCTACTGTCTACTATATGTATAACAGTTTCTAAAAATATATTCGTCTATATTTACAATCTTTATACATAGTAGCTAGGTATTAAACTTATCAAATAATAACAATCATATATTCATATAATATTATCTGAGTTATCGCCATTCACTAATCTAGTCTCATTCCCCGGAGGAAACCCCTATAGAATTTACTACCTTTATATTTGCTATGGTATACAACATACGTGTAGGTAGGCAAAAAAAACCGGCCGTTTGTTCAAATTTTTACCCCAAACCTGTCACGAAAAATACGAGCACACAGGTCGGCTGTCGTAAGAAAACCACGCATGCAATTGAGCAATAATTCGGTTTGTCGACCAATATATCGCTCTTTATTTCTTAACTCACAATATTTTAGATGCAGCCGAGGCCACTAGTGTTTCACAAAGAACCGTGATAGGTATCATGCGTGATGTGTCACAAAAAAAATTTTCTTTTTTTTTAATTTATAAATGTAATTTACTATACTCTTTGGTATTAAGGATTTAATTGTGCCAACATTTATTTGGATTTAAGCTAGAGCGTCGTCGTAAAACAAGATTGAGACTTGAGAACCACTGCATAGTTAGTACATAAATACTATTATTGGGTCCGTTTATATCTGATTCACAATCGAAAAACGCATTTTCTTCTTAATTAATTAGTCAGTGGATTATTAGTTTTTTTTTATTTTGTTTGATTTAACACTATCAATAGACAAATATTGAAATATCATGATGTAGTATCATTTAGTATAGATATCAATTAATATATTAAGCTGTATCTATTTTAATAGATTTTCATTCAAATCAAATATAATTATAAAAACAACTTACTTAAATTAAATATTATTTTCGGTGGCTGCATTACAATTAATATTAATAGGTCCCGAATTTTAAAAGTAGCTAGGTAAACTTTAATTTCAAAATAACACGTAAGACGTAACAAACAAACGATATCATACTATTGTATTTACTTGATAATCATTCTGATAGGGTCAATATGAAGAGACAGTAAAAAAAAGTAATCATTTATAACAATTATAACTATTATTCACCATGTCTGAACATTCCACGATGGCGAGATTCACTTCAGTATGGGTACCATGTTGGCTGCGCATAAAAGTGCGAGAGGTAGATCCTGTAAAGATCTTGTTCGAGCACCTCTTGGAAGACCGTAAATAACTTGAAATAATTTTTGATTTGTGTTATTGTAAGTGTTGCATAAAAAACGGTATGTATATTACACTTTAAAGGGATACATTTTTTATTTTATGATTACAATCACTATTCACTATACTGATGGATGACAAATGGATGGATGGTAAACGACTTGTATACGCACTATACGATCGTAGCTTCGCCTGCAATCGACTCGACTATATTATGGCCTAACATGTACTCAATATCGTTGGATACCTACAAATACTTATTCGGAAAAACAAAAAGGTACCTATATCTACCTACCTACTTACAGCTACCTGTAGTAAGTCCTGCCCTCGTTTAATCGACGAGCGATCGTTGAACGATGTTTGCAGACCGATCAACCTGCACGCGCCAATTACCGAACGACGTGTAGGTGAACAGTATACTGCAGTGTACGAATATACTATATATAATATATTATTGTGTGTATATATATTATGTATATATAACAGACATGGGCAAATAACAATAATAAATAATTCGTACCACGTATGAATACATTATACAAAATGAGGACAAAATATTTTCTGTCGGTATCTGCAATTATAATAATAATTCAATATTAAAATCTATTTATGGGATTCCACGAGTAATGAGTAGGTACAACAAAAAAATACAAAATTTATATTCATAATATATCAAGCAAATAAAAAATAAATCGTTAAGCACATATATTTTTGCAGTTACATACATATTTACTATATTATGTAGGTATATATTATATTCATATTATAATATGCTCGTAACAGCATAATATTGTAGGTACCTACGACCTACCCATAGTGTTACAGCGATAGTGTAATAATTATTTGTATATAATAATATTATGCGTGTCATATTCCGTCCCACATGACCTTTTTGTTGCGTAATGTGTATAATAAGTGTATTATTATGAGTGTTATATTTTTTTTTAAATTAAAAACTAACCTATATTACCTATATTAAATATTATTATTATTTTATATCTGATGAACGAATGTTTTCACTCTAAAAAGAGTAAAAATAATTATGTCTTTGCAAAGTATCTGAATTCGACTTTCTGGATACCAACTAAATATATTATTGTAGAAACTTGCTATAAGTTGCTACAATGAATCCACGAGACAAATTATTTTACATCATACAGGTTGTATATATCTAATAACTATGATAAATTGTTTCGTAATGATATGCTCAAACATCGTTATAACAAATAAATTAAAATGTAATAGACTAATAAATAACGGCCAGACTGTAGCACGTAGAAATCGGACATCCCCAATAAAACCATTGTCACCGATAAAAAGGGACGATCTGTATTATACGAACACGAAACTCTTAAATGCATACATCGGTTAATTAACCAAAATCGGCACGTATTTGTAACGGCAAAACGTAGGACGTGTGGATTTCTTATATGCCACCAGAGAAAAGAATGGTCGAAAAAGGTCTTTGCCGCCGAAGAGAAATCTAGTTCCCGGATCCGCAAAAACATTTGATAAAGCCGTCTGCCACTCTCTGGTCAGTGTATAACCGTATCGTCCCTTTAGTCAGTGCATGAGCTCCAGTCATATTAGTAACAACCTCCAAATACCGAATCCTGCGAACGACAACTGGACGCCAGTGGGGGGTTTTTAATGTACAACCCCCCCCCCCCCCCCCCCACCACCATTTAATAATCCTGGCTGCACCACTGAGTCTAGACCTTTTTAGATAAGCAGATTCACGTATTTTGAGGTCCTAATTACTTTATTGTCGCCTATTATTATTGCTACAGTATATTCCTTAGGCAGCTACAAGTAGAACATTTAATATATAATCCACTGGATATTACATATTACATATTACATACCTGTGCATATTTTACATACAATTATATTGATAAAATTCTCGAATACACGACCTAGAGAGCCCTCCGAACCATAGGCACAATTTGGGGGATCTAGGGGGGCTTGGCCTCTCCTAGTTTTATTTAAGCCCCCTACGTTTTTAAATATATTCATTCTTAAATCCACCTAATAAAAAAACTATGCGGGTCTGTATTGATTTAATAAATTTAGCACCCCCAAATCAATTGTCCAAATTGCACCTATGCTCCGAACACCTAAAAGAAGGTAATAGCGTGATTTTAATAATTGCATATATTATGGTGTTATTCTCCAGCATTTATATAAGTGTAGAGACTCATACAGGTTCTTAACTTTAACACCCAATTTTAATATAGCTATTGACACGATGAGTCTTTGTTATATTTATTTATTACAGTTATTACAGTTTATAATATTGTTTTGTATTTTGTTATATTAGTTTAGACTTTTTGAGTCCAACACAAAATTATTTTTAACATAATATAGGTATAATATATAATAATTATATTATAAGAATTATATCCAACCCAAAAACATATATATTATATATTTTTGGGTTGGATACAACTCGTAATCGTGTTGGATTTATCGTTACATATAATGCTTTAATCTGTTACGTTTGCATCACAGAAGGTAGGTACCTAAGTCACCCCATCATAGCAACCAATGTACAATATAATTTATGTACTAAAAATCGAAGAAGTTTGGCATGAATTTGACCAAGTTCAAACGGCACTTGAGCTGACGGAGAATTTAAACGAAAGTACGGAGTATCGTAAGGAGTTGAGGATCTATACTTTAAGGCTATAGTAGAAGCAAATAAAATTGTATCACCAGAAATAGTAAAAGAGACTACTTCTGAACGAGAAAGTATGGCGATGGCGAGCGAAAGAAGTATAGGGAGAAACCGTATGGCGCCTCAAGTACCTGGTTTCAATGGGGATTATTTAGAGTGGGCGTCGTTTTATGATACATTTACGGCATTGGTACATACACACCCGGACCTATTTCCCGTATCGAAATTTTTTCATTTGCACGAAGCGTTATCAGGAGAGGCATTGAACTCGATAAGAAGTTTGGAGACCACGGCAAATAATTATGAAAAAGCGTGGAGCATTCTGTGTGCTAGGTATAATAATAAAAAAGTGCGAATACAAGCTCATGTGCGGGCAATATTTGATTTGGATGCGCTGCAGTGATTCGGCAATAAAACTTAGGTGTTTTTTCGATGCGTTGTCAGGTCACATGCGAGCTCTAGAGGCGTTAGAGCAAGAACCGGAAAGTTGGGGCCCGTCATTAATGCACTTAATAAGTACCAAATTAGAAAAAAAAACGTTACAAGAGTGGGAAGCGGGCGGTCCTAAAGACAGGATTGCTGAAGTTTCAGAGATAATGCAATTTCTGGAAAATCGATTTAAAATATTAGAAGCCATCGAATCAACGAAAAACGTACATAGTAGTACGCGAGGTGATATTAGTAACGGATCGATAGGGCAAGGCAAATCGAACAAATATAATAATCAATTTTCGTCTTTAATGATAAGTGCGGGTTTAAAGTGTTACGTGTGTCAGCTAGTTGTCACACATTATCTATAAATGTCCAACGTTAATTGCCTTACCGATAAAAAAGAGAATAAATAAAGTAACTGAATTAAAATTATGTAAGATTTGTTTACGTCAGCACGAGAATAAAAAGTGCTTTGCGAAGTATTGCTTCAAGTGTTCGAAACCGCATAATACATTGTTGCATTTAGCGCAAATTAAAAATGCAGAACAAGGTAACAAAAATTCAACTGAAAATGCAGAAGAGAGCACGTCGGCGGCATCGTCATCAATAAGTGCGCATACGCTGGTACAAAATGACGAACAGGTATTATTATTAACAGCGGTGGTGCATTGGTGCATATACACAATGCTAGCGGTGAAAACTTCAAATGCCGTATATTGTTGGATTCCGGCTCACAGTGTAATTTAATTACCGAAAATATGGTTCAAAATATAAGATTAAAAAGGTATCATGTGCAGCACACAGTAATGGGTATCGGTGGGATAACACAACCGGTTACGCGAGCTGTAAATGTTTCAATTACATCGCGATATAATAGTTTCAATTTAATATTGACCTGCCTAGTAGTACAAAAGATCACACATTGTATGCCTAATAATGAGGTGGAAAATTGCGTCGCTCCCAATGATATAAATCTCGCGGACCCGTTATTTAGACGTCTGCAAAAAATAGATTTGTTATTAGGGAACAAACATTTCTTCGAAATAATATGTGCCGGCCAAATTAAACAGCACATTGCCGGACCGATATTTCAGGAAACACGTTTCGGCTGGGTGGTAGCTGGACCGGTCATAAGAAAGAGCTGTAAGGATACCAAGGACGTAAGTAGCGTAACACACACAGCGTGTGTGAACAATGACACGCATTTTGAAAATTTGATATCAAAGTTTTGACGCATAGAAAAATTGGAGACGGACCCACCTTTAACATTAGAAGAAAAAATGTGTAGGAGTCATTTTGACAAAACAGTCCAATGGGACACAGACGGACGTTTTATTATCCGTTTGCCGTTTAAAATACAAATAACGCGTCCGCATTAGGAAAATCGTATCAGATCGCAAGGCGTCGATGGGCGGCGACCGAGAATAGACTCCGAAATAATATACCTCTACGCGAAGCATACACGCAATTTATGCACGAATATGAAGCACTAGGCCATATGGAACGGGTAATTGAAGAAGAGGGCGAGAAAGAGGAAAAGGGTTGCTATTTGCCACATCACGCGGTAATAAATAAAATATTACAACGACCAAGGTGAGGGTGGTGTTTGACGCGTCCTGTAAGCCAGAGTCTGGCAACAGCTTGAACGATTTATTATTAAAAGGACCAATTTGCAGGACAAACTATTATACATACTAGCATGTTTCCGTACCTATAATTACGTTTTATCAGCTGACATTACAAAAATGTACCGACAAATTAAGGTAGCTAACGAAGATTGTAACTATCAGCGGATATTGTGGCGAGCCGATCCAAAAATGCAAATACAAGTTTATCGAGGTCAATTTCAATGGCCCCCCCACTTTCGAAATTTGAACTTCTGACCACGCCAAACGTTTGTGCATGGTTTGTGCAGAAATGTGCACCAGGTCCCGACGTTTGTGCACAAAAACTCCCAGCGCTATCCAAAAAACAAAGTGAGGGGTATTAACACGAGGGTCCCCCTTTTTTGAAATTTTAAATATTTGTCATATTAATAAATGTTGTTTACGTACCTAATAGGTTTAATAGAATTTTACTATTGCCATGTAAACGTCTAGAAATAGTAGGGCAGTAGGTTCATAATATATTATATTTAAATATTGTATTATAATAATATGAATAATATAATAATATTATGTTTTAAATATTTCTAGGTTATTTAAAAATTAAATACCAGCGTTTCTAAAATACGAATACAAAAATCTTAATTTAAAATATCTAAAAACATAACTACCACTTATAAATTATAACCACAGGTTAGCAATACTAACTTAAAAATAAAAAGTTATAAATTAATATAATAATTGCTTAAGTCGTATACAACCGAACGCAACTTAACCTAATAACTATTAGTTGTTACATCTTATAATACGTATTTTGGGTATAACATTTAATTTTACACTTTTAATTTAATTCTGAATTGAAAATGTATCCCTCATACAGTTTTTTACTGTTACTAAAATAAACATTATTATTTATATGTAATATTATACCCACTCAGCACTCAATATTTTTATAATTGGCAAGAAAACATACATTTGCACCTATAAACACATTATCTTTCTTGAATTACTGTTAGAAGCAATCATAATAAAATATACAGCAAGTTTATAATTTAAGTTAATTTTTTTAAAAAATATTAAAAATAGTATCGATTTCTTGTGTTAAATTAACAAAATTGTTTTAATACTATATTAATTAAACGAACAAATCTGAATTCTTTCAGTACACACTATACCAGTGGTCGGAAACCGGCGGCCCGCTTTAAATTCTACGATAACGACATTTAATCGAATATTATATCAAAAAAATCATATTGTATAAAATATATAATTGAACGTTTCTATCAGTCATATTTTATAATGGTAGATATACCTAGACAGTTACCGATAAGATACCTAGAGTAGATACGACGAGTGTATTTGGATTATAATATTAATTTTCTATTATGTTCAGTAAAGTAAAACGTTGCGTTTTTCAACTACCCAATCCATTTAATATTGATTATGAAGATGTTGATGTTGAGCTTCAAATGGAAATAATAGATTTGCAGTCACAAGATATCTTAAAAGACTCATTCAAAGCATATCCTTTACTTTTTTTCGTTGAACTTCCGGCATCATTTTCAAAAATTAAAAATATAGCTGCAAAATACTTCAGTAAGTTTGGATCCACTTACGTGTGTGAACAAGCCTTTTCTCATATGAAAAAAAATTAAAAACCCATACCGTTCACGTTTAATTAATGACCATCTCCACCATGTACTTCGAGCCAGCACAAGAAAATTTTAATGTGAAAATTTAAAAAATAATAAACAATATCCAACAACAAAAATCAAATTAAGCCTAAAGCAGTTGTAATTTCCATACCTTTATATTATAACTGTACCAACATTCCCTACTAATAATACGAATGGCGATACCAATATAAAAATTAATTTATGTAGGTATTCTATGAAAAATATCTATTTCCATATTCAAATATCATTGAATAATTCGAAAAAACTTCAAAATAAATATTTAATATTCAATATTTATAAACTGCCTTTTAGGAAACCAAAAAAAAAATTTGAAATAATTTAACTGTAGGAATACACATTACAAAGTACAAACTAAAATGCCCAGAATCTTAAACAGAAAAAACTATTCAAAATATTAGGACTACTGGGAAATTTTTACTTTTGACCCCCCAAAGTACCAACTAGATTCACTTTCCTATCAGAAAAGTTACTATTGAAGAAAATCCAAGCACTTTTACTGTCCTAAAAGGTGATGACAGACACAAAAATAAAAAAAAAAATAAAAAAAAAACACACATCATCGTAAAATCAATACATTCATCGCTTCGCTCAGAATCTAAAATTGAAGGAGGGTGTTGGAGCCCGCAGGCAAATGCATTTTAGGAAACCAAAAAAAATTTTGAAAAAATTTAATTGTAGGAATACACATTTCAAAGTTCAAACTAAAATGCCGAGAATCTTAAACAAAAAAAACCATTTAATATATTTAGTTCATTGAAGAATGATTATTCATAGGGCACCAAATAAACAAATTTTCAAGTTAATACAAAATATTCAACTAGAGTTACATTACTAAAAAAAAAATTGAAGGAGGGTGTTGGCGCCTGCAGGCAAATGCATTTTAGAAAACCAAAAAAAATTTTGAAAAAATTTAATTGTAGGAATACACATTTCAAAGTTCAAACTAAAATGCCCAGAATATTGAACAGAAAAAAATATTTAAAATATTTATTTCATAAAACAAGGATTATTCAAGGGTACCCGATTGTCAATGTTTGAAAATTTTGGCTAGAGGTTAAATCATAAAAAAAAAATTGAAGGAGGGTGTTGGCATCCGCAAGCAACTGCATTTTAGGAAACCAAAAAAAATTTTGAAAAAATTTAATTGTAGGAATACACATTTCTAAGTTCAAACTAAAATGGCCAGAATATTAAACAGAAAAAACTATTTAAAATATTTATTTCATGAAACAAGGATTATTTAAGAGGTACCAGATTGTCAATGTTTAAAAAATTTGGCTAGAGGTTAAATCATAAAAAAAAATTGAAGGAGGGTGTTGGCGCCCGCAGGCAAATGCATTTTAGGAAACCAAAAAAGAAATTTGGAAAAATTTAACTGCAGGAATACACATTACAAAGTACAAACTAAAATGCCCAGAATCTTAAACAGTAAAAACTATTCAAAATATTTAGTTCATTAAAGAATGATTATTCATAGAGCACCAAGTTATCAATTTTCAAGTCTTTACAAAATATTCAACTAGAGTTACAGTACTAAAAAAAAAAAATTGAAGGAAGGTGTTAGCGCCCGCAGGCAAATTGATTTTAGAAAACAAAAAAGAAATTTGGAAAAAAGTTTACAGTAGAAACACACATGACGAAGTTCAAACTAAAATGTCGCGAAACATAAACAGAAAAAACTATTTAAAGTATTTAGTTCATGAAACAAGGATTATTTAAGAGGTACCAGATTGTCAATGTTTAAAATATTCAACTACAGGTACATAACTAAAAAAAAAATTGAAGGCGGGTGTTGGCGCCCGCAGGCAAATGTTTTTTAGGAAACCAAAAAAAAAATTTGAAAAAATTTAACTGTAGGAATACACATTTCAAAGTTCAAACTAAAATGCCCAGAATATTAAACAGAAAAAAATATTTAAAGTATTTAGTTCATGAAACAAGGATTATTTAAGAGGTACCAGATTGTCAATGTTTAAAATATTCAACTAGAGGTACATAACTAAAAAAAAAATTGAAGGCGGGTGTTGGCGCCCGCAGGCAAATGTTTTTTAGGAAACCAAAAAAAAAATTTGAAAAAATTTAACTGTAGGAATACACATTTCAAAGTTCAAACTAAAATGCCCAGAATATTAAACAGAAAAAACTATTTAAAATATTTATTTCATAAAACAAGGATTATTCAAGGGTACCCGATTGTCAATGTTTGAAAAATTTGGCTAGAGGTTAAATCATAAAAAAAAAATTGAAGGAGGGTGTTGGCGCCCGCAGGCAAATGCATTTTAGGAAACCAAAAAAAATTTTGAAAAAATTTAACTGTAGGAATACACATTACAAAGTACAAACTAAAATGCCCAGAATCTTAAACAGAAAAAACTATTCAAAATTTTAGTTGATAAAGAATTATTATTCATAGGGCACCAAGTTATCAATTTTCAAGTGAATACAAAATATTCAACTAGAGTTACAGTACTAAAAAAAAAAATTGAAAGGAGGAGTTGGCGCCCGCAGGCAAATTGATTTTAGAAAACAAAAAAGAAATTTGGAAAAAAGTTTACAGTAGCAACACACATAACGAAGTTCAAACTAAAATGTCCCGAAACATAAACAGAAAAAACTATTCAAAATATTTAGTTCATTATAGAATTCATGGGGCACCAAGTTATCAATTTTCAAGTCAATACAAAATATTCAACTAGAATTACAGTACTTAAAAAAAAAAATTGAAGGAAGGTGTTAGCGCCCGCAGCAAATTGATTTTAGAAAACAAAAAAGAAATTTGGAAAAAAGTTTACAGTAGAAACACACATAACGAAGTTCAAACTAAAATGTCCCGAAACATAAACAGAAAAAACTATTTAAAATATTTAGTTCATGAAACAAGGATTATTTAAGAGGTACCAGATTGTCAATGTTTAAAAAATTTGGCTAGAGGTTAAATCATAAAAAAAAATTGAAGGAGGGTGTTGGCGCCCGCAGGCAAATGCATTTTAGGAAACCAAAAAAGAAATTTGGAAAAATTTAACTGTAGGAATACACATTACAAAGTACAAACTAAAATGCCCAGAATCTTAAACAGTAAAAACTATTCAAAATATTTAGTTCATTAAAGAATGATTATTCATAGAGCACCAAGTTATCAATTTTCAAGTCAATACAAAATATTCAACTAGAGTTACAGTACTAAAAAAAAAAAATTGAAGGAAGGTGTTAGCGCCCGCAGGCAAATTGATGTTAGAAAACAAAAAAGAAATTTGGAAAAAAGTTTACAGTAGAAACACACATGACGAAGTTCAAACTAAAATGTCCCGAAACATAAACAGAAAAAACTATTTAAAGTATTTAGTTCATGAAACAAGGATTATTTAAGAGGTACCAGATTGTCAATGTTTAAAATATTCAACTACAG
Organism: Metopolophium dirhodum; assembly: GCF_019925205.1. Classification (NCBI taxonomy): domain Eukaryota; kingdom Metazoa; phylum Arthropoda; class Insecta; order Hemiptera; family Aphididae; genus Metopolophium; species Metopolophium dirhodum. The sequence continues at coordinate 18,593,268 of NC_083563.1, read as the reverse complement.
GTACATAACTAAAAAAAAAATTGAAGGCGGGTGTTGGCGCCCGCAGGCAAATGTTTTTTAGGAAACCAAAAAAAAAATTTGAAAAAATTTAACTGTAGGAATACACATTTCAAAGTTCAAACTAAAATGCCCAGAATATTAAACAGAAAAAAATATTTAAAGTATTTAGTTCATGAAACAAGGATTATTTAAGAGGTACCAAATTGTCAATGTTTAAAATATTCAACTAGAGGTCCATAACTAAAAAAAAAATTGAAGGCGGGTATTGGCGCCCGCAGGCAAATGTTTTTTAGGAAACCAAAAAAAAAATTTGAAAAAATTTAACTGTAGGAATACACATTTCAAAGTTCAAACTAAAATGCCGAGAATGTTAAACAAAAAAAACTATTCAAAATAATTAGTTGATAAAGAATGATTATTCATAGGGCACCAAGTTATCAATTTTCAATTCAATACAAAATATTCAACTAGAGATAAAGTACTAAAAAAAAAATTGAATGGAGGGGTTGGCGCCCGCAGGCAAATAGATTTTAGAAAACAAAAAAAAATTTAGAAAAAACTATTCAAAATATTTAGTTCATTATAGAATTCATGGGGCACCAAGTTATCAATTTTCAAGTCAATACAAAATATTCAACTAGAGTTACAGTACTTAAAAAAAAAAATTGAAAGGAGGTGTTGGCGCCCGCAGGCAAATTGATTTTAGAAAACAAAAAAGAAATTTGGAAAAAAGTTTACAGTAGAAACACACATAACGAAGTTCAAACTAAAATGTCCCGAAACATAAACAGAAAAAACTATTTAAAATATTTAGTTCATGAAACAAGGATTATTTAAGAGGTACCAGATTGTCAATGTTTAAAAAATTTGGCTAGAGGTTAAATCATAAAAAAAAATTGAAGGAGGGTGTTGGCGCCCGCAGGCAAATGCATTTTAGGAAACCAAAAAAAATTTTGAAAAAATTTAACTGTAGGAATACACATTACAAAGTACAAACTAAAATGCCCAGAATCTTAAACAGAAAAAACTATTCAAAATATTTAGTTGATAAAGAATGATTATTCATAGGGCACCAAGTTATCAATTTTCAAGTCAATACAAAATATTCAACTAGAGTTACAGTACTAAAAAAAAAAAATTGAAGGAAGGTGTTAGCGCCCGCAGGCAAATTGATTTTAGAAAACAAAAAAGAAATTTGGAAAAAAGTTTACAGTAGAAACACACATAACGAAGTTCAAACTAAAATGTCCCGAAACATAAACAGAAAAAACTATTTAAAATATTTAGTTCATGAAACAAGGATTATTTAAGAGGTACCAGATTGTCAATGTTTAAAATATTCAACTAGAGGTACATAACTAAAAAAAAAATTGAAGGCGGGTGTTGGCGCCCGCAGGCAAATGTTTTTTAGGAAACCAAAAACAAAATTTGAAAAAATTTAACTGTAGGAATACACATTTCAAAGTTCAAACTAAAATGCCCAGAATATTAAAAAGAAAAAACTATTTAAAATATTTATTTCATAAAACAAGGATTATTCAAGGGTTAGGTAATAAACAGAAAAAACTATTCAAAATATTTAGTTCATTAAAGAATTCATTGGGGACCAAGTTATCAATTTTCAAGTCAATACAAAATATTCAACTAGAGTTACAGTACTTAAAAAAAAAAATTGAAGGAAGGTGTTGGCGCCCGCAGGCAAATAGATTTTAGAAAACAAAAAAAAAATTTGGAAAAAAATTTAGAAAAAACTATTCAAAAAATTAAGTTCATAAAAGAATGATTATTCATGGGGCACCAAGTTGATAGAAAAAAATATCAAAATATTTAGTTAATTAAAGAATGATTATTCATGGGGCTCCAAGTTATCAATTTTCAAGTCAATACATAGTATTCATCTAGAGTTACAGTACTAAAAAAAAAAAATTGAAGGGAGATGTTGGCGCCCGCAGGCAAATTGATTTGAAAAAACAAAAAAAAAAATTTGGAAAAAAATTTAGAAAAAACTATTCAAAATATTTAGTTCATTAAAGAATGATTATTCATGGGGTACCACCAAGTAATCAATTTTAAAGTCAATTGAATCAAAAAATTGAAGAAGGGAGCCTGCAGGCAAATTAATTTTAGAAAACAAAAAAAAAAATGTGAAAAAAATTTTACTTTAGGAACACGCTTTAGAAGTACACGGGTACTCAGCGTACTCCCAGGTATAGCCGGTTAACCTTGAAAAATATTTATACAAAAAAATCTACTAGAGTTCAATGAATTGAAAAATAAATTGTTTGAGAAATCTGTGTGAAATAACACTAAAGAAAAGAATACGCTGGAAGTTAAATATTGCAATACATATTAACTACTATCCAAAAACTAGGTATTGTTTACATTATAATAATACGAACAGTTATTATGATCAGAGGTGTATCACCGTAATATATGTATTAGAAAATGTATAAAAACGAATGTAATTTATAAAGGATGCAAAAAAATTAAATCAGAAAAAGGTCCTGCACGGACTCTATTATGTGATTGTAATTTATGAAGGACATAAAATAATGTTTAATTAATATTGTGTTTGGCTGGGTGTACAGTCAATATTAAATAACAAACTATAAAGTCCAAATGCAAATAAAAACATAGTCAGATATCTGTTTTAGTGTTTGTAAATATGTGCGGAAAAAAATTAGATTTAGTACAATGTAAAAAAATGTGGAAAGAAAACCCTGAGAATTCTTTGACAGTAGGATAATAAAACACTATACTATATATTAAATTAAAACTATTGATTTTATACATTTTCTATTTACAAAAGCTCATAAGTATTGAAAACCTTATAAAATCCTAAAAAAATTATATTTTGTTATATTTTAAAATACATTTTATAATTTGTTGTGTTAAAAAAATCATTATTTAATGTTGGCTGTATTTAAGTTTTTAATAACTATACTGGTACAACTCTAGCTGACAGTCTTTAAGACCGTGTTAAAAACTATAATAATTAGTTAACGTCTAATTTACTGTCCTATCCTAACCTAACCTAACATAACCAAATTAATAATATTTAAATATTTTCTTTCATTGTTATGTTTACAATATCGAATACCTTTATAGTTAGTAGGAAAAGATCATCGCAAAGCTCACGACCAGTGATTGTAGTCGTCTATCATTACCATACCTTCAACTAACATTAGGTGTACCAAACTAGCCTTCTTATGACTAATTACATTAGGACACTTTGAATAAAAGATCCTGAGTTGATGGTTGCCGAACTTATAAGTGATTGATTAAGTTGATCCTTTGATTGTTGACACCTTAGTTCCCCTCGAAGACCGCTGGTAAGACTATTACCATATACTATTACGTCCTATCCATTATGTTATATCTATATTATCTATGATGGAGCCATACCCAGCTCACTCGTGTAAACAATTTGAAGCACATAAAAGCGATTAACGAGTCTCTATTAATGATAATATGAAATCCCAGACCTGCCCCCCATACTCTGATATTAATTAAGAGCCCAGCCCACCTTCATATTCTCTATGCAAAAAGTAAATTTAAGACAAATTTGTAAATCAATGCACAGTCTCTCTATTGTACTAATATTTGTGATTTCATTAATTTTCAGTATTTTGTATAATTAGATTGGGAAAACATAAGACAATATCATTTACAAGACTGTGACTAACACAATCATACTTTGATAAAAGTATATGATATAAGTACCTTCTATATTTGAATTATTCGTTTTTTTCCCGGTACTTTATTGATGGACGGCACTTTAACAACGGTCCCTCGATCTACTAAGGCAACCTTGAGGCATTTCCTTTTAGGAAATTAATTAAATTCTCAAACATAACTCTTAATTCAAGAGTTTGTAACTGATATAATATATGTTATGATATTTATGGACGACACTTGCACCATGGCCCCTCGATATAGTAATGTGGCGACCCGGCACATCTCTTTTAGATAAATGATTAAATACTTAATCAAGTCTTCCAATTTACTAAACATTTATGTTTTGTAGATAATTTGAAGAAAAATTTAAAATTGAAGAGAGACTGTGTGAATTAACAACATTTGTGGTATGAAATGTTTATTTGAACACCTGTTATAATGTATTATAATGAATTTAAGTTAATTTTTTATAATGTACTAAGTAAACATTTGAACGTTTATTACAATATATGTATATTATACATAGATTTCAAGTATGATTTTTTTTAGTTTTTTTTTTTGATAGTTACCTACCTACTACAATACAAGACACTTTATTTTTATATTTTGAAGCAACATTATATATTTTGGATTATTTAGATCTATATAAACTAAATTTCAGACCCATAGTTTAGTATTTAAAGTTTGTATGATCAAAGTCGTGGAACCAAATTTTATCAGACAAGAATTTTTTTTGTAAACCAATTTGAATTATTATTTATTAATTTAAAAAAATTTTAATAAAAACGTTTTCATTCAGTATTTTTTGAATATTTTATTATTTTTAATATTTTTGAATATTTCAGTGCATATATTTGCCTGTTTTTAGTGCATACACGCAGGCAAATATTTAACACTTTAGAGGATGTCAGATTTTTAGCGCACCATTTATTTCTCTCTCCGACCCACGCTCAATCATTTTAGTGTTTTCTTAATCGTACATTTGGTATGCTACGCGTGGGTCAAAGATGGAAAACAAATAGTGCGCTGACATCCCAACCAGCAACAAGTTTACACGAGTGAGCTGGGTATGGCTCCATCATAGATAATAAAGATATGGATAGGACATAATGGTCTTATCAGCGGTCTTCGTCCTTCGAGGGGAACAATTGAGGCCAAATAAAGTATGCTCATATCGAGTATCGACTATCAATATAAAGGAGCCTCAATTGCCTTCCCCCCCGGGAACGCGGCCTCAAATGTATTTAACATAGGCGTGGACTATCCATGGTGTCAACAATCAGAGGATCAACTTGATAATCAAACACTTAAGTTCGGCTACCTGCAACTCAGGATCTTTTTATTCAAATAGTGTCCTAATGAGTCATAAGGTTAGTTAGGTAAACCTATGGTTAGTTGAAGCTAGTGGTCTTTGCAATTCAAGATCTTTTCCTACGTATTCGACATTGTTAACATAACTATTCTACCTGTACACTTTTCTTTCCCCCGTCTCTCACAGCTATATACAGGTTCAGCCACTCTCATTCCACACCTCCATATGATCGGTATTCTGTCTATCCATCTCTTCTTCAGTCTTCTCGCCCCTCATTTCCCACCTAAATTAACTAACTTCTATAGCAACTCTCACTATCTCTTATCATACAGTGACCGAACCACCTAAACCTATTCTCTCTTGTTTTCACTACAATATATACACTAACCTACACTACCCTTAATTAATTAATTTCTTATTCTATCCTCTTTTGTACCTTAACACCTAACTTATTATTCTCATATCTGCTACCCTCACTCCACTTACCTACCCTAACCTTACATTTCTTTTTCATCTTTCCCTTTCATACACCAAACATTCTGAAATCCTGTTGACCCATTTCCTTATCTTCGCCATATTACACACTACCTAATTCCTATTCACCCAGTCTCTAGTTACCTACAAGTCATCGTACTTGATTATCGGTGAAAATATTTAAATATCATTGAGCGAATTCCCTACTCGAAAGAATTACTTAAAAAAATATCATACCTCCCAATTTTCTAATTTTTAACACGACTTTATTGATAGCCGGAATAGTGTTTTACCAGTATAATTACAATACAAATATTGAAAAATTTCGGGCAATACATCCTTTGATCAATTAACAATAATAAAAAAAAAACCTACTGAGAAATAAGAAAATACATACCCCGTGACGGAATCAAAATCTACTACGAAACTTAGTCTTCGAAGCACTGAAACGTTAACACATTTCAATCTGCTTATGATATAATATTATTCCCAGTTTGAAAATTTTCACTGACGAATACCATTTGTGAAATAACACGCATCTTATGCAGTAAAATGTTCTACAATATTCTAATGACCTATGCGTTACAGTCTACAGATATTATATAAACCTACCAATAAATACCTAATATTAATTTTTATTACACAGGTTACAGAGTTTGTATTTTTAAATGTTGTATTCAAGGATTTATTAGTTTTATTTTTATACCTAACAAAAATTACATTTATTCACAAGTCAGTTATCAACTAGAACTCGACTACGAGTAAGACAGCGTTTGGATTGTTCGGACTAGGTACTTGTCCAATACTCGACTACCAGAATTTAAATTAAAGAATGTGATATACCTAGGTAACCTATCGATCGATTCTAAAACAGAAACTTAACCTAGGTACAAATAATATCATAATATCAAATAGTGAAATGTGAAAATTTGAAGAAAATTTCCTATAGGTATATCCCGTAAAACCCCCAAAATATAACGTACGTTTGAGGTGTTCTCTTAAAACCCAAATATTTAATGCCTGTATCCCGTATGCATAGAAAATGTATGTTTCACATTTAACGAAAACTAAAACTATCGTGACGGAACTGAATTACGAAGAACGTATAAAACAAAAATAATCGTCACCATCTGATAGGTATAATCTGCTATGTATTTACAAATCATATTAAATAACATTAATCATTATGTATTTTCTTATTTTGTTAGGTAGGTATAAAAACCTACCTTCCTACTTATAAAAGCATTACCTAATCATTGATTTAAAATTTTAAAAATTATTCTACTATAACAATAAATGAACAGTTGTAGACAAAGTATTATAATTTAAGGTATTTTTCATAATATCCTAATTTTTGTACACCTATAACAACTGGATTTTAAAAACTACTCTACGTCTAGCGGGTATATAAGTTTGTCTGACAATAAATATTTACATTAGGTCTACCGCGTCAACAGAGTAGTAGGACAAAACTTACGTAATTATTTATTCTTCCGGCGAAACGCGTTCCCTTCGAGTGTATAATATTGTCTAGAGTCAGAGCTGTGCATCTCCGCCAAGAAAAATGCAGTGCGCGTCTTCATATCTCCGATCCAAAAGTTCAATCTGGAAGTATTGAGATTAATGACATTTATAAAAATAGGCACGTAGTTTAATAACCAGAATGTAACGAAATATGTGAGTACGTATTGGAATCGCTGTTCGTCTCAGACGATTGTCATTTGCCATAGATTATTTATAATTATAACCTCACCGTCCTAATCATAGAAAATATATATATGGTCCTAACCGATGGATGATGGATGATTACATTATCTTCAAAAAAACATTTATTTGTTTCTACTAGACGCAAATGCGGTAAATTGAATTCAAATTTATAATATAGATAACGGTTTTTTTACTTGGTAACCATTTATTTATTACTTGGTTTATAAACAAATTCTAATTGATATAAAATAGTAATTATATAAAAATAGTATTATTAATCCCAATATTTAAAAATAATGTTTCAAATAAAATAATGAAAAAAATTTAAGAAATACCTATTAATTAATATGTATTACATAAATAACAAAATAACTAAATAAATTTGTGTTTTTTTTAAACATTTTCACGTCCCCCCCCCCCACCCCTTGACAAAATCATTTGACTGATTTAGCTATTTTATGAATTAAGAACGATACATTGAACATACAAAACTGTACCTACCTACTTAATAGTTATCAACCTATTAACCCATCAATAATATTATATTTTTTATTGTGTACACTAATCGATTGGTATATACAAAATAACGTTAAGTTATAAATAGGACGTGGATTTAAATGCATTAAAAATAAGAAAAATGCCTTAAAAATACGATTTAATGCACTTATATTACAAAGCTTAATAAAATGGCCAGAAAAATTAAAAGTCCAATTTAAACGAATATAAAATAGAATTTAGATAAGTGTATAGGTAGTGTATTCGTTATATTTTGAGTTTCATTATAGCACATCAGTCCATCAGATGCTATTTAATATTAATTTGAAATAAAAAAAATCGACAGTAATTCCATATTGGCAAGTGTTGTTTTTTATAACTGAAAACTGAAGTTATAGTATCGAACATAATGGGTACGTAAAAAAATAGAAATATAAGAAAAAAAATTACCTTTATTTAATTGTATTTAATTTTTTTCTAATAAGTTTTTATAAAATTGACTTTATCCCATATAAATGTTCTAATTTCATTTTTCAATTCGTTGATAATATATGAAACGAATTCTTTGCTTGGAAATCAATGTTTTAGAAAATTCAGAAAATGCAGTTTATATTTAAATATTATAAATAATAATTTCTGATGCATTGATGCGGGATGAGTGAGGGGGTGGACAATCAGCCGAACCGAAATCTAACTTCTTAAACACTTAATATAAACAATTTTTCACACACGCGTCATGGTATGAAAATAAAAAAATATTTATAATTCATATATTTATACCGATTTTCTACCGAAAAAATAAATTACTTTAATCTCAATATTATTTATTAGTCAACGATATCTTTGCTCAGAATCGTTTTTCGTTTGTTCGTTTTGTATTTTAATAATTTATACGTGGTATATAATACCGGGGTTTATAACTAATAATTATAGTAGTTGTGTTTGTTTTATTTCATTAATTTATTTAGTACTATACCAATAAATTATATATTAATTAATAATTTTTAAAAGATTGTGTTCAAAAAAATGAAAAAAAAATGTGATTTTAATTAGAGTCTTGTAATGTATACCTACCTATATTTAAAAAATAAATAAATATAATAATAACTGTTGAACTTTTAGGGACATAATAGGTAACACATTCGTGTATGTAGTATTACACTATTTATAAAGGTATATTTATATACCTATACGAGTATATGAGTAGGTATATTATTTATAAGTGCGCACACGTCAGGATAGGCAGTTGACCATTCCGTGAATATACTTTTATGTGTACATGGTTATACATCCCTAATCCCTATGATATAGAATATAGATATTATGTGAACAATAGAAGTTAAGTATGTGACACTAAATTAATAGTTACCTAACTATAAATAACTTATGACATTGTATTTGGAAAAAAAATTACCAGTTATTAATTAAAATTGTATCTTATGACTATTATCAGTTATAAGTCATAACATATATTTCTATAAATTAAACCAAAATATTTATATATTTATATTAAGTACCCTGTATAGGTATGCACCTATTAATTATAATTATTCTACAAACAGGGACTGGAAAAACGACGACGGCGTTTATATCTCGCGTATTTTATACATTTCTAGTCCGGACCTAAAATATGCGCCTACAACACTTGGATAGCACATTTTTCGTGACATTAAATATTTGATTTAAGTCTTAAAAGTAAATTTAAGCCCCAAAAGAATATAAAAACAAATTTACTTTAATTATCGACTCCTTCGGCGGAATCCGTGACGTGTGTGAACTGCGACGCCCATGAGGAAACGCTCCAGAATACAGCCAGAACTTAGAATATTGTGATTTATGAAAAATAAAATTATACGAAACGCAGTAAGTTTTTTGCTCATATCTTCTTTGCTTATTGAAATTTTAGAATTTTTAATCGACTGTGTCTTCTGCAACAACTTTAAGATTTGCCATAGATTAAATAAATAAATGATAGATATCATACTAGGTACGTCAATATGATGAATCCATGGATATAATATAATGCAACTTTTTATATCAAAGAGTTCTGTGTTAAGGACCAATTTGTTCATTGAAATTTGATATGACAATAAACCAAAATAGTTTATAATTTTGAATTTGAATTATAATAATATGATATAGGTGTTATTTAAATTATTATTTTCGTTTATCAATTTAATTATTGATTAAGGTGGTGAATAGATATCAGAAGCACAAGAATATTTTTATAAGAGTATATTGTATTTTATGAATTATTAAATAAAAATGTGATTACTGTATTTTAGAGTTAACATAAAGCCATATATATTTCTAAAACTCCAAGTCTATAATTTTAGATTCTGAGCGGATCGATGACTGTATTAATTTTACAATGATGTGTTCTTTATTTTTTTAATATTTTTAATTGTTTTTTCTTGTGGTCTGTGTAAACTGTAAACGATAAGTATTCGTAATAAAGATTCAATTTTCATATATAATATTATATTATAGGCACTCAGTATGTAATCACATGTTTATTTTTAGTTTAATTTAATTGTAGGTATTTAGTAAATAATAATAGGTATACGAAATTGTGTTTTCGAATAGCAATTTATTGTTTGTATTAATACCTACACCATAATAGGGAACTAAAATTTTGTAAATGATGTACAAATGTATTTGTGGTGTTTTAAGGCTGGTTGTAAGATCAATTTATGAGAATCCTTGCATTAAATTGTTAGGATTATTTGATATGAATAATTTTTTTATTACATATAGGTTTATTACATATTGGTAAGTCGATCAGAAACTATATTTACACTGAATGTTAATAGTAAAAAGCTATTAAAAAATCTATTATTTGTATTTATTTGTTAATAATAATTAAGACTTAAATATTAGCAGTAATCTTGTTCCTTTCACAAAATGTTTTTAAATTATTTTTAATTTAATTTACATTTATCCCAAAGTGATCTCTGAATAATCATTCAATGATGAATTTAATAGTTACATTCTCGGTTACATTAATTGGATTATAAATTAAAATAAACTACAGTTTCCAGCTTCTACTACAACATTATTTTATATTTTATTTTATGTTTTTAATTTTTTAAACGCAGTCTGCACCTTGTGTTGGTGATTTTACACATAATATAATAAAATTGATACTAGTGATGAGTAGGTAAGTACCTTATTGTTTAATCAAATTATTTACACGATTATTAACTAAAAAAATATCTATGAAGTATAAACATCCGCATTTCCATTATTTATAAATTCATAATTGTATGAGCTTTACATGTTACATATATTTTTCGAAAAAACTATTTAAAAAAACAAGAATAATTCCTATTTGATGTCACACGGGTTGATATAGAAACTGACTGCTACGACAACTGTGCAATTTTTTTTAAGCATAATACGTTTTGAAAACGTCCAGAAAAGAGTTTGTTTTAAGACTGTCTGTCTTGATAACAACTAATTTAATTTAGAGTGTATTGTTATATTATATTATAATGAAATTAATAATTATAGTAAAATATATAATTGCAAGACATTTAATACCTATATCTATAGCCATCTAGGGTATAAACTATACTAAAAAAGGTGTAAGTATGCTAATAAAATATATGAGGTGTATAATGTATTTATGTATATAAAAATATAAAATATAAAGATTAATAACATTGTATTGTTTTAAATACTACGCGCAAACCTAAGGTGATACCCGGCGAATGGTGTAACATGCAAAAAGGTGCGTATTAAACTTGATGTGGTGAAACGAAGACGGTCTCACGTATTTTATACATTGCGCTATTGGGATTAAACTTATAAATGCTTCTACGTCACCTAGTTAACAGATTGTCCGTGGCAATAAATATTTAATTTAAGTCTAAAAAGTAAATGTAAAATAGTAGGTAATAATATGAAAACAAACTTACTCGTAAACATCTACTCTTCCGGTGAAACGTAGCTAGAGTGCCGCCATCGCCGAAGAAACAGCTATCTTCATCCATCTTTATCTAATCATCTCACTCCGATGAGCTGAAACTTGAAAGTATCGAAATATTTTATGAAAATAACCTGATCAAACGAAATTTGCGAGTTTGTGTTACAACTTATCCGGTTTAACGAGCTGTCCGTTTATATTTGTTGCCTATTATTTTTTTGTTCACTGAAATCAAAATATACAATATATTATATTTATAATACAATAGTATTTCTGAAACTATACTCTGTTAACCGTCGCCAACGAATTTCGACAATTGACGATTGCCATAGATATCATAAAATATATTATTTACTATTATGATAAATCCAAATAACTTATATATTATTATATAAGTACTCAGTATACCTATAGGTATATTTATAAATCGTATGTTCTTTTACAGAAATCTTTGTGATCTGCAATGCACCTATTCTGGTTTCCTATTTCAATTATAGTTCGTATGCCAAATTTAACTATACAAACTGGTCCGCAAGTTTATAGACATTCTAATACATTCTCCCACCAGTGCCAATAGACAAAGTGTTTGAGAAATTATATTTTTTTGGTACCTAATTAATTTACAATATGATGATGCTAAAATAATTCTGACATCCACCCATGGTGGTTTTACATAACAAGTCGAGGGATGTTTTTGATTTTAATTGTTCGAGCAAGAGCAGTGTGGTATACCGGGTACATATGAAAATACCAAAAATTTCAATCAGTTATAATACATATAACTTAAAAATAAGACTGACTGCCAAGTTCAGACTTCCCTGTCGTTTTCAGTTAAAAACTAATGATTTCCGGCAATTATTTTTTGCAATATCGTTTTTAATTCGTTGTTACTTCTAATATATACATATGCCTATTTTAAAAATATTATTCGTGGGTAATTGAAACGTCTAAAATATAATATTATCATATACAAATACGATAATAAACAAATAATAATAATTCAACTTAACCGGCTGCGGTATTAATAATATTTAATAATATCAATATAAATATAGTATACAATATCCTAGGCTGACAAATCGTCTCCACGTAAAATCGTTTTTCGTATACTATGATATTATATCATTGAATTCAAATTTAACACTATCAACAGTCACCCACTTGTAACCTACTGTTCAGCAGAGTCACTTCCAATTTTTTTTTTTAGATTCTGAGGGAAGCGATGAATGTATTGATTTTACAATGATGTGTGTTTTTTTTAATTTTTTTTTTTGTGTCTGTCATCACCTTTTAGGACAGTAAAAGTGCTTGAATATTCTTTAACAGAAACTTTCTGATAGGAAAGTGAATCTAGTTGGTACTATGGGGGGTCAAAAGTAAAATTTTCCCAGTAGTTTTCAAAAGAGACGTGAAAAACAAAGGAAAAACGGGAATTTTTTACGCAAAGTCCGTTTTCGAGAAAATCGATTTTGGTTTTTGGTGCAACTCTAAAACAAATGACCGTAGGTACATTAAATTTTGCCTGAATGCTTATATTAGAATTTTCTATACACCATAACATTTTCCAAATATTTTGACTTATTTCAAGCTGTTTACGGACATTTTCAGTTTCCATTTTATTTTAGTTTTTTTTTTCTATAAATATCAATAAAATGTTATTTGTTGGTTAAAAAAGCTTGAAAATTTAATAGAAGGTTCCTAGGTTATTGTTTCAAAGGCAGATGAAAAAAAATAAAAATCCTTAGTCACGGTTTTTATTTATAAGCATTTAAAGTTCAAATATTGACAAAATACGGAAAAATCACAAAAATTATCAAATTATTTTGAGTTGAGATTCATAAAATTTTTCTTTTTCATTCTAAGATTTGAAAATGTAATACAAGATTATCCATAAGTTTACCTACCTATATCAAAAAAAAAAAAAAATGTCTACAAGAAAGTCAAATTAAATTTTTGTGAACGTTTGAAATTCATATTTTTACAACATTTGATATTCACTCGATTTCTCATGTAACAATTTTCTTATTTTGTTGTAATTAAAAAACGTATGACTGTAGATACTTGAAAATTTCACTGAATGTTTATATTAGCATTTTCTATACACGATAAAATTTTGAAAATAATTTGATTCTTTTTGAGCTGTTTACGGACATAGTCAGTTTTCCATTATTTTAGTTTTTTTTTCAATAAATATCAATAAAATTTTATTTGTTGGGTAAAAAAGCATGAAAATTTAATTTAAGGCTGCTGATATATCGTTCTAATAGCAGTTAAAAAATAATAAAAATACATAGGCTCAATTTTTATTTATAAGCATTTAAAGTTCTAATTTTGACAACATTTATCAAATTTATAATTTAATAATTATTTTGTAGTTAAAAATTTATAAAATGTTCAACTTTTGTAGCTAAGGATTAAAAATTTAAAACAAGGTTTCACGTAAATAGGTTATATATAAATTACTTTATTCACTATAATATCATCAAATATACTTGGTAATATCATAGGCTGACGGACCGTTTTCGCTCAGAATCGTTTTTCTTATACAATGATATTATATCATTGAATTCAAATTTAACACCATCCATTACAGTGACCCACTAGTAACCTACTGTACAGCAGAGTGACATCAACTTACCCACCTTTTTTTAATTGACCTCCCTTTTTATTTAATTCCTGATAAACGAGTTTTGGATAAGTACCTACCTACATAATAGGTACCTGTCCTACCTATATTAATTAAAAACTATTTTTAACACGATGTATTTACTTATTATTTTTGTCTTTTAGTTTATTTAATTTTGTATGATTAAAATATGTTACCTTTATACCCAAATAATTTTTAAGTACCTACAAATAATATAGAACTCAATTTTATTTTAACAATAAATACTTTTATTAATACAGTGTTGACTTTGTAGATGGGTAGTAATAAATTAACTGTACATTCAGGATTACATGCATTCAGGTGAATAATTATAAGATTGCAATGATAGATGTAAGATGTAAGATGTTAGATGTAAGATGTATTGTTGATTCATCAATACGATGCTGGGTGGACTTGAGGACTTCCCATGTTCAGCGACCGGCGTCGACCCGTTTTGTGGCACAGCGGAAACTTCGTACAGCTGACTGTTCGACAAAGACACTGTAATATTATTTGAAAAATATTATTTCTACTTAATCGTAATAACTGGGTATAATGAGTTTAATATTATATTATATTACAATAAATATTAAGTACCTATATTATTAGCTTCTAATAATTGGGACGTCATTTTTGTAGATATTGATCCGGACAAAATGATGCTGGCCCAGCGCTATGCCACGGTTTATGGCGTACCTATCCGATGAAATTGTTGGAGACTCTTTCAAACTGGGCAATCTGATAAACGGTGACGTGATCGTTACTTCGCGGCCATCATAGGGTAGACCAGAATACACAAAAATGTAGGTCATCGGGCTGTCGGCTGTATGTATGATAAAGTCCTGGAAGTGGGAATTACAATAGCCCCTAAAATGCTGTTACACCTCAACCTTAATAAAAACAAAGAATGATTAAAAAATGGCAACGGAATTGGCCTACAAATCTGAAAATAAGTTTATGGACAGATAACTTCTCAACGTAATATTATGACCGATCCAATAATAACTTTCCATAGGTACATCAGACCTATGTGCGACGGCTGCTCACCAACGTATCCACCAGATAACTTTGGTAAGTTTTCAAACTATACCGCTCATTCTTGCGGAATGCTAAAGAAAATTAATTAGATAAATATTATAGGTACTATAACAATTTTTAAATATAGACGTTTTCAACTCACAGTTATGCAGATGGATGTCGACCGGTTTGGGAGCGACGTCTGATACGCCATTGTTCTAATGAATTCAAACATAAATAATATATTATTATAATATTTTTATATTATATTATTATAATATAATTTATTTATACTATTATAATATATTTATATTTATATTTATAAGTAGGAACTATATTAATATAGTCTATTAATTATTTTTTTACTATGCTTTTATTGTATTAAAATATACACAATTACTTATAACTTACATTATTGGACCGGACATACAGCAACGCCGAGTTGAGGTACCTGTCCATAAACACATTTTCATCAGAAAAATATAATATAAAATATAAAGTAAAGAAATGCATAAAGAAAAAACTGTATTTATTCATACAATTTTGAAATCAAAAACATTAGAACAAGATAATGCTTTCTTGATAAATTAAAAATATTTGAAGATTTTATTTGTCATACGTTTACATGGCAATAGTAAAATTCTATTAAACCTATTAGGTACGTAAACAACATTTATTAATATGACAAATATTTAAAATTTCAAAAAAGGGAGACCCTCGTGTTAATACCCCTCACTTTGTTTTTTGGATAGCGCTGGGAGTTTTTGTGCACAAACGTCGGGACCGGGTGCACATTTCTGCACAAACTATGCACAAACGTTTGGCACATTCAAAAATCCAAATATTCAATGTGGGGGGGGGCTACCGTTTCAATGGCCCCCCCATTTTGTTTTAGGGATAGAGCTTTCAGTTTTTGTGCACAAACGATTGGACTTGGTGCACATTTCTGCACAAACGATGCACAAACGTTTGGCGTGGTCAGAAGTTCAAATTTCGAAAGTGGGGGGGCCATTGAAATGGACCTAGTTTATCGTCTTACCACATTAACTTACGGTACGGTACCGGCAGCTTTCATAGCAACAGCTTGTTTAGAAAAATTAGCTGATACAGGAAACGATTACCTACGTGCACGTGAATCCATAAAAAGGGATTTTTATATGGATGACTATTTGAGTGGCGCGTCAACAAAAGAAGAAGCTATAAGATTAAAACATGAAGTACTGTCAATATTAGGGCAAGCGGGTTTCGACTGTTTCGAGCTACGGTCGTGGTCGTCCAATGACCCTAGTATTATAAATAGTAACACATATTATGTCGGTCGATGAAAAAGGTGCGGGTAACGACGTGCGTGTTTTCGATTGTGCGATAGCAAAAATACTAGGCCTATTCTGGGAACCGAGCGACGACGTATTAAGGTATAAAGTAAGCGAATACGTTGAAAATACGAAAATTATTAACAAACGAAAAATATTGTTCGAAATAGCTACAATATTCGACCCCCTCGGTTTAGTAGGTCCAGTGGTAATAGTAGCTAAATTATTTATGCAAAATGTATGGTAGTTACGTGTAAACTGGGACGAACATTACCGAAAGACGTATCAGACGAATGACTACAATACAAAAAATGTTTACCGCGACTAAATAAACTAGTAATTCCGCGTATGATTATAAGTAAACATAAAATTATAAATATCCTAATTCATGAATTTGCGGATGCATCGACAAAAGCGTATGGCGCATGTTTGTATTTACGCGGTACGGATGAAGTAGGTACACACACAGTGAGACTTATATGCGCCAAATCTAAGGTCGCACCGTTAACAACGATATCATTACCGAGACTAGAACTATGTGCTGCGTTACTATTGGCGCGTATGCAGCATCGTGTGATTCCAAAATTACGACTAGACATAGAGAGAAAATATTTTTGGTCGGATTCTACTATTACTCTTGCTTGGATCTCGTCACCGTCCACCAGGTGGAAAACATTTGTTGCCCACAGGGTTGGAGAGATTCAAGATTTATTCTGCACTAGTGAGTGGTCACACGTTAGTACACACGAAAATCCAGCTGACCTAATATCGCGCGGGTGTGATGCGTCACAAATTGCGGCTATGGAATTATGGTGGTATGGGCGTATGGCCCGAAGTGGTTGTGTTTAAATAAAGAGGAGTGGCCGGCAAAAAATGAGGTTTTAAACCATCAATTTAATGGTAAAAATATTCCTGAAAAACAAAACGTTATACAATTTTCCGGTATTTCCACGGATAAATTTTCTATATTTGACAAGTATTCGTCGTTGGATAAAATAATACGAATTACCGCCTATTGCGTGCGTTTTTATAATAAAATAAAAGAACCAAAAATATCAGAGTGCGGAGTCTTAACAACAACTGATTTGCATAATGCAAATTTGCGACTTTTAATTAAAGTACAAAAGGACCATTTTGAAAAGGAGTTAATGGAATTAAATTCGGCAAATGGTCAGGTATCGTCGAAAAGCAAGTTATTCGATTGAGGCCGTTTCTCGACGCAGATGGATTAATCCGTGTGGGCGGGCGGCTAAAAAAAGCGTTATCATTAGGTATTTTTCAAAAGCACCCCATAGTATTACCAAAGGATTCCGAGTATACTAATTTGTTGTTTCAACGGGAGCATGAGCAGTTATTACACGGGGGTCCGCAAGCAATGTAGTTAGCGTCGATCCGGCTGCAATATTGGCCACTTAATGCCCGGAATATAGCTCGAAAGACCGTGTACCGTTGTGTGAAATGTTTTCGAATGAAGCCTACCGTGGTACAGCCAATCATGGGTAATTTACCTAGAGAGCGTATAGAAACCCAATCTCGTGCCTTTCAAATCTGTGGTGTCGATTTCGCGGGGCCTATAATGGTAAAACAAAGTTTAAGGCGAAATGCACCCACAACAAAAGGATATATTTTTATACTTGTATGTTTTGCTACTAAGGCGGTGCATATTGAGGTCGTTATAGATTTGAGCACAAAGTCATTTTTAAATGCGTTGAACCGATTTTTTGATCGCAGGGGAAAATGTGCTATGATTTATTCCGACAATGCTACTAACTTCGTAGGAGCAAACAGGTATTTAAAAGAAGTGTATCAACTTTTCTGAGATCAAAAGCATCAAGAGGTTGTTCAATCTGGTCTGGCTACAATAGGAGTACAATGGAAATTTATTCCCTCCAGGTCACCTCATTTTGGTGGATTATGGGAGGCAGCGGTTAAGTCGATGAAATCATTATTACTAAGTGTACTATGCGAATCATATTTAACTTACGAAGAGTTATGTACTATACTCGCTAGGGTAGAAGCGTGTTTAAATTCTCGGCCTTTAACGGCTTTGTCCTCTGATCCCTTTGATTTATTATATATCACTCCAGCTCATTTCCTAATCGGAGACTCCCTAATGTCTATACCAGAGCGGGATGAAACAAATACGCAGGTAAACCGGTTAGACCGTAGGCGTCGCGTTCAACAATTTTCACAGATTTTGTGGAAACGTTGGAGCCGAGAGTATTTGCATCAATTGCAAGGGAGGTCAAAATGGGCTAGTGAAAAGGGACCCAAAGTGGATATCGGCAGTGTAGTGCTAATTAGTGAAGAAAATCTGCCACCCTTACGGTGGAAAATCGGACGAGTGAGAGAGGTGACACGGGGAAATGACAACATCATTCGTACAGCGGTAGTCAAAACGGTGGATGGTGAGTTAACCCGGGCAGTGCATAAGCTGTGCCCACTACCATTCGAAGGAAAGGATGGTTAAAATCAAAGGCAAAAATAAATTAATTCTTGTAATAATAATAATAATAATAATAATTTTTTTTTTGATATGAATTGTTTGTATGAGTTTTATTCTTATTATCTATTATTAATATGTAACAACAATAGATTTTTTTTATTGATACCTATTATTATTCATTATGTTACATTATTATGTCATTATATTAGTCTTGTACTCATGTTTTATAATTACTGTTGGTTGAAACATATTTCAAGGCGGGCGGCATGTCGCGTATCGGTTGAACTGTTATCGAGTAGGTAATAATCGGAATGATAATATTGTTATCGGCTAGTGCGGCCGACGGGTTTGCCCTCGATCAATTTGTATTGTACATAATAATTTAGTCGTCGTCGAAAAAGAGCAAACGTGACATGTCGGCTCCGCATTATAGTGAAAATAAAATAAAAGTATTTAATATTCTATTTTCTCGATTTCGTATAAATTATTAATTAAAATAATAGTCTAATCAACCTGAATATCCGAAGTAACCAGCAAAGGAAACTTACAGTCCACTCCGCAACAAGTCGTATTAAGGTTCGCTCAAACCGAAGCGGCAGCGAAATTTAATGTCCATACGTTTTAATACGAGTGGCACTCACTAGCGCGAAATTAATACCGCGGCGAAAATGTTACCGCAATATTGAGCGCGATATTTTTATTTTTAGCTGCAGACACTATATTTTTCGCTTACCGCTGCGATAATCAGTTGTAAATTCCCAACTCATATTATTAATATATTTATCAAACAGATATCTAGTCATCGTAATCGTGCACCTTGAAGTTTGCACCTCGCAGTTGAACCTAACGTCGTGGTGTTTGAATGTATGAACGATTCTCTTGTTTACAATTTAATTTTTTATAATAAAAATGACTAATAAAGTTACATATTTTAATTGTACAGTGCAACAATGCAATATGAATATTAATATATTATTATCACATCAACATAATATTCAACATCCTAACTCTAATTATAATATATTATAATTTTTTGAGAGCTATAGCCTATAAGTCCCTAAGCCTAATTATAATCCTATGGTACCTTTTTTGTTCTTCATCATCCATTACAGCTGCTAACAGTAATACATCTTCTTCATCTGAACTTGAGTTTTCATAATAAATATCCATGGTATGATAACAATTTTAAAAAAATATAGAAATATGTTGTTTTGTACTTTTAAATATTAATATTAGTAAAAAAAATATAATACGTAATAACAAAATACATGTACGCGCATGGGTGTCACAATGTCGATTAATAATTTTTGGCAAAATATTTCGCTCCGGTTAGGTTAGATCAGCGGTATTTCAAAAGCGATAAATACCGCTGCCGCTACCGCTACCGCTTCGGATTGAGCAAACCTTTAAAAATTATAGAACCGACCATAATATTATAATTATAATAATTTTCGCGAATCAAGAGGGGTGGAGTACTGCAGCTTGATATTAGAGGGCGCTAGCGTCCTTATCAGTTATCGTCCGTGGTTTCGGCACAGATTATATGATAATATTTTCATATAATCTGTGGTTTCGGCACAGAATTATTCTGTGGTTTCGCCGTTTCGGTATCAATTATCAATTATCAATTGATAATGACTGTGCACAGTGGTCAATAATCAAAATATGAAATTGGCTTGCATAAATCATATTTTTAAATTATTTCAAAACGAGTTTACGACCAAACATATTTAATTATTGTCGAGTTTCGACTACATATAACGTTTATTGAAGATATTATTATGATGTTGACGATAAAAGTAAGTAACATAAACCTTGTGAAATTCCCAGATAAGCCTTTAAAATGTATAAATCTGATAGTATACGTTCAGCGTGTACGTGTACAAGTTGTCGATTTAAATTTTAAGTACACTATGGAAACTTTAGAAGTTCCAAGAATTTATTTATATTAGGTATATTAAAAATTAATTTTTTTTCAATAGTTTTATGTATAAAAGAATATAACTATAAATTTTTTCATTTTGCCCGTATAAACATAATATTATAGGTAGTACAACTAATTGTTTTTTTTAAAATAAAATTAGCGTATATGTGCGTCCTTGCCTAACAGTAAGTTTTTTTTGGACCAGTAGCGGGCATGAAGACAATTTGAGGTACAACAATTTATTTGAGTTTTTAGGGTGAAAAGACCACAAATTCCCACAACTGTCCAATTCAGACAATATTTGTTCAGTTTTATTTATAAAATAGTAAATCTTAAGAGGATTCCAAACCGCGACTGTCTGTTTTTTTCTAACACACGCGCAACATAGGATTTTAGACAGATTCTTTGCCAAACATAACAATTGATCTAATGACGCTTAAGAATAAGAATTATAAAAACCGATTTGAATTTGTCATCAAGGGGATAATATCAAAAATGTGGGAAAGTCGATTTCAAGTAGACTTGACGATGAATTCAAATTTAAAATTAGATCAATTGGTATGTTTGACAAAAAACACGTCTAAAATACAATGTTGCGCGTGTGTTTAGACAAAGACAGAAAATCACCGGATGGAATCCCCTTAAGAGAATATATAAATTGAGGTCGAAATTAATAAAATAAAAAATAACTATTACATTTTTGCATAAATTTAAATAAAAAATAGAATTTACATTATCTTCAAAACGAAAATCAATAGCATCACAAATCATCATTGATAGTTATTGGATAAATTAAAAATTTTGTTTTTGGAACTAAAAGTGTCAAAATAAAACCTAAAAAGTGTAATGGAAAAAGGTTAGGACAATGAATAATTTTGAAAAAATGCCGAAGGAAACAATGGGACTTACATGGTATATTATTTAATAATTATTAGCACAGTTATGACTATAATTATAAGTAAAAAACAGAATTTAATGCACCTGCATGTTTTTTTCGTTTTAATATTAGAATAGAAAAAGATTATATGACTAATTGATTCTATTAAATATCGTAACATTTTAAGTAAATCGCATATCTAAATATTTACACAGACTTAAACATTAACATTGGTTTTGTTCTTCACCGATGTCAGTTGCGTATCTTGGATTTTATCATGACAAGGGGGAGGGGGAGGGGATATAAAGATTTTAATAGTCAAAATCAGTATACACATATTATATTCTTATTATATACATGTCGTATTGTGTACACAATTTGGTCTCTGGGGATGATATGCCCTTTCCCCCCAAAGACACGCCACTGACCTATATGAATATTTACAATATTTGGCTAAATATTAAACTGTTGATTTCCTTATAAATTATATAAATATTTATGATGTAACAATATTATTAATATTTTATTTGTTCATGATTCAACATTATAATAGTCATTTAACACTGGCAGAATAATATCCAAAAATATATTATAGTTTTACCTAGTAAAAAATAAAAATTTAATATTTTTATAGCAGTTGTATAAAATAAAATATTTCAATGTTTTGATTAATTGAAAATCTTGTATAGTTAATATATTATAATATAAATATTTCAAGTATCTTTACATTAATCCTAATCAGAAGTATGTAATATAATATCATTATATATTCTTTTTAAAGAACAGGTGTTTTGGATATTGATTTGGCAACTCCTGATACAGTAATTATTCATGATTCTTGGATTCCTCAAAATGATGTACTTGCAAGCTTTTTCAAGTGCTAATCATAGAAATCAAGTAAATGAGCAAATAATTTGTTTTTATATATAATAATTATGACAAAAATAATTTTTATATTTTAGGTTATGATGTATTGTTTTGTTACAAGGCAATTAGTAGAACAACGAGTTAGTCATATTATACTCAAAAGAAATATTAAGTTAACTCACTTAATTGTAAAACCTGGTAAGTGGAAAAAACTAATTAATATAATTAACTAATTTTAATATACAATAATAGGATTATATATTACAATTTATAATTAAATAACTATTTCAAGAAGAAGAGGCGTTTAATATTATTTTTGATATGACAAAGACTATGTGAAACTAATTAAATTATCACTGTTAACTAGGATAAAGAAGAGTTATTTATTAAAATGATGAACGCAGTTCTAAAAAAATGAGACATCAAAATTGGTACGGACTCAAAAACAAATATTTGTCAAATCAGTATTTATCATCAATCAAATTGGCTATACTCCTTCAACAAATTTTAACACACAAGGATTAGAGAAATTAATAGGTTCTACGGTACATATGCCAACAATTAATTATAGGCCTATGAAAACTATCAAAGCAGCTGATGCACCTACAACTTAATCCTTGTGACGCTAGAAAGTAACTAATCTGATCATTATGAATATTATTATTATTAAAAATATTGTTAGTACATTTTTTAAACATAATATCAAACTAACTCAGAAATGAAAACAATTATTTGCCATGATTTTTGATGCATGACCCTGCTAGATAGATAGTATCTGAACTAATGATTCTTAATATTATATTTTTGACACTCCTTTAATATATTATTGGACAAACTCAATTAAATCATTTTATGCAATGAATTTAATAAATATTACAGAGTTGTATAAATTAGGAATTTATTTAACAGAAATATAATATTCAATTTGAAACTGTGCATTCAACAGCACACTATTCAAACCAGTGAACAAAAGTTAGCTTTATCGTACATGTGTTAGATGGAAACAACACATTCGTGTACAACATCTTCTTGACGGTATTGGTATTTATCGGGACAATATTATTATACAGCACCATATATTTTAGTGATATAAATAGGAATTTTATGTTACTAAAAACTAATGTCCTGTGTAATATTATTCTATTTAATACCCTTCCCATAAAATTAGATTCTAATTTAATATCTGTCCCGAGTAATATTAATTACTATCCTAATTATCCTAAGTATCTTTAAGACTGTTCCTACTGATAATATTGTATACATTTATTTTACTAGTTTTTATGACTCCCGTTAATAGTATTTCAATAAAGTACCATTACGGTATTATAGTACAGTTTCTAAATTATAAAACTATTTAGAAATAATGTTTCCTTTTAATATTTCATTCTTAACAAATATTTAATGATTTTTGATACCTTACCATGCTAGATAGTATCTGGAACTGAACTGATGCTTATTAATATTATTTATTTATTATATTTTTTTTTAACTCTTTTTAAACATTCAACTAACCCATGTGTGATTAAATAATCATTAAAATTATATGTATTTGATGCATGTTTTTTCCTTATGATCATTATTATGATAGATTATATGTTTGCATTCCTCTGATGTGTTTTCTAACAATGTGTTCTCGTCAACATTAGACGTGGGTGGTTAAAGATATTAAAAATATCTCTCTAGTCTATCTATGGTTCCATATTAGTTCTGATATTAAACTAATTTTTTTTATTTAAATTTAAAAAAAATTGTAGTCATTTTTACATCTGCGCACCCTAGTTTTTACTATTCTCTTTCTCCTCAAATTTTATTGACTGTTTTAATTGCACTAAACTGTTGTTTCATCGCAAAACGTATTATTAATGATGAATTGATAATAATTTATTAAACAATATCACAAAATATTGATATATTAGTTATATTTCTGTCGTTACTTTTTTAAACGTTATATCATCATATTTTTTTCATTTAATATCAATTAATAAAATTATGATTAATATTTAGAGTTCTCAGAGAATGGCTAATCAACATAGAATGTCAAAAATCTTACACATATAGGGCTGAAAAATAACACATGTATAATATACATGATAATGATAATATTATTACCTGATCTGTTAGCTGATTTTTTTTTATACTATTTTTTTTTAGACATTTGTTAAAGCAGAAACCTTAAACTGAAAAAGTAATGGATTTTAATAATGAAAAACCAAATACAGAAAAATCACTATAGAGACAATGTATTTATTATTTCTTAAGATAGAACTGCCTGAACCAGCTAAACAAAAAGAAACAGATATCAAAGTAAAATTTCCTTAAAATAAACAAAAAGAAAAGCAGATACGTGGATGTTGCTGCTGTACAGTAGGTTACAAGTGGGTCACTGCATAATGGATTGTATTAAATTTGAATTCAAGGATATCATATCATTGTTTACGACAAACGATTCTAAGCGGAGATGGTTTGTTAGTCTCGATATTATATATTATTATATTTCATTATAGCTTGTATGTTAAATTAATATTATAAATTACAACAAAATAACTAAAATCGTTATTTTTATTTTTATTCGTTTCTATGGTGATGAACAAAACGTTAGAAATTAAAATCCCATTTTTAGTGGTTTTTTGTAATTGGTCGGTGGTTTTCCCGTGGCATTATACTATATCGAAAAATGACCTCTCTAAAGTACCATGTTGATCCAATTTGCTAAAAGATAAGATACTATATGTTGAAATCGAAGCACTCCTTCTGGTAAAAATTTTGTATAAAGGATATAAAAAAAAAAAAATAAACCATTGTAAAACCATTAGATTCCTTGCTCCACTCAGAATCTGAATCATCAAGAGCAAATAAAAAAAAACTACATTTAAATATTTAAAATTGTCGTAATTTTCTCATTAACATTTTTCAACTTAATTTTTCAGGAACTAAAGAAAGCTGCTGAAAAAAAGGCAAAAGCACAGAAAATAGATAAAGCTATAAGAGGAAAGAGTGGAATAAGAACTAAAGAAAAACGATTAATAATATTATGAGAAAGGTAAAATCCCAATACATTATTATGCCACTAGTCATGACCAATGTAGACTGAGCTTATCAATTTGTAATTTATGTATTTTGCTATAGTTTTTCTTTAAATGTCATATAAAATTCTAGAGAATTTACAATTTTTATTATTTTTTTAATATTTAATGTAGATAATATACAAGAAATATATAAAATATTACATGTAAACCTTCACCTAATGAATGACAGATTAATAATTTCAGAAAAATACTTAGGACTCACCGATATTTGTCCCAATTATTATTATTATCATTATTCATGCATATGGCTGAAAATCCAACCTACTTATTATGTACAATTTGGGGACAACATATTTTTTTTTTGGTGTATTACTTTAATACATATAATTATAAAATAATTACTGATATTTTTGTTTGTGTTTTCATTGAAATGGTAAAAATAGTGATGCCAATCTCACTTGTATAACTCAACTATTAAAAAGGTAATAAGTGGTATCACTCTGCTGTACAGTAGGTTATAAGTAGGTCACTGTAATGGATGGTGTTAAATTTGAATTCAATGATATAATATCATTGTATAAGAAAAACGATTCTGAGCGAAAACGGTCAGCCAGCCTATGATATTATCAATTATATTTGATGATATTATTGTGAATAAAGTAATTTATTTATAACCTATTTACGTGGAGCCTTGTCTTAAATTTTCAATCCTTAGCTATAAAAGTTGGACATTTTATAAATTTTAACTTTAAAATAATAATAAAATTTAAACCTTGATACATTTTTAATTTTTTTCATCTGCCTTTGAAACAATAACCTAGGAGTCTTTTATTAAATTTTCAAGCTTTTTTAACCAACAAATAAAATTGTATTGTTTTTTTATAGAAAATGTTGTATAAATATGAATTTCAAACGCTCATAAAAATTTAATTTGACTTTCGTGTAGACATTTTTTTTTTTGATAAAAGTAGATATTAGATAGAGTACTTCTTTCGATATCTGCATCCTTTAGCTTTCTTAAAATCTTTAAATGTTTATGACCTATGATTCTGCTCCTAATTTTTATAGTAGTCTGGTAGAGTGAAGTATTATTTTCTAGTGCTCATAAAAAACTCTAAGAACATGTTTAAAATATTTTACATATTTTATTATATGATTAGCTATATCATTTATATTATAATATTATTCAATAATAGTTATCTTATAAACTTCAAACTAATTTTGAAAAATTGTTTAGTTTTTTGGTGTTTTCTTGTTTTAGCAACTTCCTAATTTTTTCTTTTGCAAGTGAATATCAGAATATCATTCTTGTTTTGACATTATGCGTTGTGATATATTTGGTTAATATTTGATTGTGTATTGAGCAACTAACCTTTGTCAAAAATAAATATTTCTTCAATAACTACAAATTATGTTTGAAAAATAAACAGTGAAAAATGTATATGAAGTTCTTAAATTGAAATGCAACATTACAAACATGATCTTTTATCGGGACAGCTAGTTATATGTATTTAGATATTCTACAGTATAATCTAGTACAGTGCTTCTCAATTTTTTTTGTAATGAGGCTCCCTAAATTTAATTTAAAGCTGATATATTGGTAATTATTCATTAGGATCTTACCAATCAGTAGAAGTACTTGACTTATCTTCAAAATCACCTTCTTGGACACCATCGGTTAATTTATTAGTGAAACGTAAGGAAGCAGGAGTTGGAGTCATACAGAATGATTTATATGCTGTAAGCTATGTTGTAATCTAATTTATATTTACAGATATTTTTGTTATAAAGTAGGAACCTATACATTATATAATAAATTCAAGGTTGGTGGATCTGGCAGATTTGGTACTAATAGTTTGAATAGCGCAGAAGTTTTAAAGGGTAATACTCAAGAATGGCATATGATATCTAGTATGTCGACTAGACGATATTCATTAGGGGTTGAAGTACTGAATAATCTTTTATATACGGTAACTAATATTTTATTTTTAATTTGTAATAATTATGTTCATTTGTATTAAGGGTAATCGGAATAAAAATTCCCCCAAAGAATATTCCCTGAAATACAATATTTTGATTAATTAAAATTGTAAACTAACTAAATATAATTCCTATAATATATATTAAATAATATATTCAATTCAATGATTCAATATTTGTGTCAAAAGCAGTTTTTTTTATTTGTTCCCTATATAGCAGTAGCCAGTAACAAAGCTAAATTATATTTTTTATATAGATTTACACATTTTATTGTACCTAATGAAAAGGAAATTATAATTAATGTTAATATTTTAATGTTTGAAAATTATAAAAGTTAGGTAATTAAGTTGTTTTCAATGTTTTTTTTCAACATTAATTGTAGCTTAATTTCTTGGTACTTGATCAACATTGATTTTTGTTTTTAATTATTGATAAACTTATTCTGTATTTTATTTAAATTTTGATATATTAATTAAATATAAGTATAATATATTTGTAATTAAAAATAATGATATGTATTTATTCTATCTTTTTCATTGATAAATGGTGTCTGGTGGATAGTATTGTTTTCCTAGAGCCAGGAAATGTTATTCTGCAATTTGTATTTGAATTATGTATTTATTCAACGTTTCATAAATATGTATTCAATCATTGTCATTGAAAAATGCTATGCAATAATATTGCATTCTGGAAATTTTTTATCGTGACGCCAGGGGTTTTTATTTCGCAAGTATTCATTTTAATTCAATTTTGCAGATTGGAGGTTATGATAATTCATTAGATCAGGTTTTAAACTCGGTTGAGTGTTATCATCCAGCTACCGATGCATGGACTTCAGTCGCAAAAATGCAAGTACGTCGATGTAGTGTTGGTGTATGAGTATTAGATGATGTACTATATGCTGTGGGTGGATATAATGGATCAAAAACTCTGAAGAGTGTTGAAACATACAGTTCTAGTAGAGGAATTTGGACTAGTATTGCTGACTTGCATTTGTGTCGAAAATATACAGGTAACTAATCGTAAAATAATTATTCATTATTTTGTGAAACAATTTGTTCTGTTTAAAAATGTATTGAATTTAAATTAAATTGTCTATATAGGAGTAGTTGCATTAGGTGGATTACTGTATGTCATCGGTGGAAGTGACAGAACTTGTAATTTGAAGTCTGTAGAAGTATACAACCCCAAAACCAATACCTGGACTATGCTAACAGCGTTGCCATATGGAGAACCATGTTATGGGTGTACATTAGTGATTGACAAGCCACCTCATTTTTAAAACTTATGAGCAAAAGAAAATTTGAATTACTAAAACTTATGAAAATAAATTTGTTTTTATTATTGTATGTACATAATTATTAAATATTTCAATAAATTGGGCAGTATTACAATTATTTATTGTTTTTAAAATTAAAATTAAAATATAATAATTATTATACTATGAAAATTAAATTATTATTTTTGAAGAAATCTGTTAGTAAGTAGTAAGTTGTAAGTTCTTACGACTATAATTCTAGATATGTTATGCGCTTATAGTAATTTGATGATTTACAATTTTTTTTTGTTATTTTTTTTGTTATAAATTTATTACAAGGTTCATCATAAGTAGTTCATATTTTAATCGAAAATACAAAATTTTTCTTTTTAAATCTAAGATTCGAAAATGTAATACAAGATTATCCATAAGTTTACCTACCTATATCAAAAAAAAAAAATGTCTAGGTACAAGAAAGTCAAATTAAATTTTTATGAGCGTTTGAAATTCATATTTTACAATATTGGACATTCACTCCATTTCTCATGTTGCAGTTTTGTTATTTTATTGTTATTCAAAAACAAATAACTGTAGACACATTAAAATTTTACTGAATGTTTACATTTTTATTTCCTATACACCATAACATTTTGAAAATGTTTTTACTCTTTTTGGGCTGTTAACGGACATTATCAGTTTTCCATTTTTTTAGTTTTTTTTTCTATAAATATCAATAACATTTTATTTGTTGGGTAAAAAAGCGTGAACATTTAATACAAGGCTCCTGATATATTGTTACAATAGCAGTTGAAAAATATTAAAAATACATAAGCACAATTTTTTTTATTAGCATTTAAAGTTCAAATTTTGACAATTAAAATTACATTTAAAATTTACAAATTATTATGTAGTTAAAAATGTATAAAATGTTCAACTTTTATAGCTAAGGGTTGAAAATTTAACAAAGTTCCAGGTAAATAGATAATTATATAAATTACTTTATTCACAATAATATCATCAAATATACTTAGTAATATCATAAACTGACTGACTGTTTTCGCTCAGAATCGTTTTTCTTATACAATGAAATCATATATTTAATTCAAATTTAACACCATCCATTACAATGACCTACTGTACAGCAGAATGACATCCATTGGTATTCATGTTGTATGCGGTCTACCGCACTTTTGTCGTCTTTTCTTTTGTTGCATAGTTAAAAATATAAATGTAGAATTTCTATATAATATTTAATAATACAAAAAACTCAAAAAAGTGTATAAAAATATGCATTAATTCATTAAAATATGTAGGTAAATTAAATTAGTATATGTATATATAAAAACTAACTCACAAAAAATGTAAAAATATATAGAAATATTCAAATATGCATTAATCAATTTAAATTAGGTACAATATAATTTACATCTCTTAAAAAACAATCAAATGTGTTGTCATTCTTGTTTTTTAGACGCCACCATTGTTCCGCCAAATATGAGGACAGCAATGATAGAGATGTACCATTCATTTTTTTAATGATTCGAAGTTTTAGACTTCCCCATAAACTTTCAAAACGTTGTATGTACGCACCACTGGTGGGATTGACAAAAAATTGGGAATGATTGACGGTTTTATGTAGGTATGTAGGTACAGTGGCGGATTTTCAAAATTTTTCTGGGGGGGGTCCTAAAAAATAATATGCATTTCAAATGTGCTATTTTTATTTTTATAAAAACAAATGTGTTATATTATATTGTGCTTATGTATATAATATATATACTATATTGTCTATATTCATAAAATTTACAAAATAAAATCTAATCTTCTTTTGGTTTTGCCTAGTTCTGCCAAGACTGCGTCAACTGTTAAGCATTGCTCATCCCTATGAATCGACATCATTGCCAAGCCGTTTAGTCTAGCCTGAAATCAAAATATTTTTTTATTGATGTATTTTGCATAATATTTGATTATTTATTCTTACCTCGTTCATAGAATTCCGTAGATATGTTTTGATTCTTTTCAAATTTGAAAAGGAGCGCTCATTTGATGCAGTAGAAACTGGTATAGTAGCAAGGATCTGAAGGAGTTTGAAGACACTTGGGTACATTTCTTTATTGCAAAATGTCATTGCTTGGAGTGCATTTTCTGGCTTTTTTCCCATGTTTTTTAATCTTCTTTGCCATAATTTATATTCAGTTGATAATAACGAATGATTTGTGAACTCCAGATCATCTTTGTAATCATCGGCTAATTGAATAAATTTATCTTCATTTTCTTCTGTATCAAACAGTGACTGAAAATTGTTAAGCTTAATCTTATGATTGACAAACCTTTGTTCAAGTTCAGTTATATAAGAATCCATGTACGGATTAAATATGGATACACGGTAATACTCTTCGGTAGATTTTGCTTGAATATTCATTCTATGTACTTGTCTTCCTATAACTCTCGGCATTGTTATTTCCACTTGAAATTGAGCAGCTAAATCATGTGCAGCTGTATATATTTTTTTAAATGAGTTTTCAGCATTATTTCTAAAACATTTCATTTCTTCTAAAGTTTCATCAGCTAATCTAGTTGCTAATTTTAAATCAATGTCAACTTTTTGCAACTGTTTAGATAGGGGTAAACCAAATCCAAAACCTTTTGATAATATTAATAATGAAATAATGAATTCTCCATCTAAGATTGATTTTTGTAAGCGTTGTGCTTTTCCACTTGTATCATGATCGTTCCATTCTGATATTTCACTAAAAGACTCTACAATAAATTCAAAAAGTTCTAAAAAATCATGCACCGCGTGATAACGTTCAATCCATCTCGTTGCACAACTACGTTTTAGTGTTTTTTTTTGTTGTGTCATTAGAGGAATCTAAAATTTTGTATGATAAAACATTTTTTCGTTTGGGATGTATGAAAAAATCTCGAATTTCGCCAATCAAGCTTAAACAATTCATGATTGGTCGCACACCACATGATTTAGAGACAACAAGGTTTAAAATATGTGCAGAGCAATGAACATACATCGCAGAAGGATATATTTGTCTTATGTGAGATTGAACGCTATTATAGATTCCCGACATAGACGCAGCACCGTCATAACCTTGTCCACGAAGAAATTTAAGCTCTACACCGAATTGCTTAAGAGTTTCTAATATTAAATTTGCTAAACCTTTACCTGTTGTATCATGTGCTGGTACAAATTGTAAAAACTCTTCACAAAGCACAAGTTTATTTAAATCAACAAATCTGACACAGAGAGACATTTGTTCCACGCCCGATATATCAGCTGTTTCGTCAGCGAGTATTGAGAAACATTTTGCAAAATTTACACGTGCTACAATATTTTTGAGTAAAACTGAATTACATGCTTCAATAATAGAATTTTGACTTGTTTTACTCGTATATTTAATTGTACCATCACTTTCTAAACACATTTTCAAATTTAAATCTCCTTGAGCTCTATAACGAAGAATTTCTCTAAGGTTTCCTTCATTATTTTTTAAGTCATTGTCATCAGATTTAGTGATAACTAAACGACCATCATCACGATGCCCTCGTAGAGAAATGTTCTGACGCCCACATAAAATAATAGCTTCAATTATTGGTTTAATTTTGTTTCTATTTTCTGTAATCTGTTTAACTCTCTCGGTATCTAATTGTTGTTCAATAGACATTTTTGGATTTTTTAAAACGTTTGAAAAATTAGTAGCATCAAGAAAACATTTTTGGTGATATTCTAGAGATGAGTGTTTGGTAAATATTTCAACCGCGTGTTTCCAGTTATTAAATTTTTTTACTACAAGACTACCTAACAATTGAGAATTGTGTCCACCATGAGATTTCGAAAACGCTACACAAAATTTACAAAATGCACCGTCTTGTATTCCTGAATACGACAACCAAGGAAATCGCAGTAACCATGTATATTGAAATTTAAGATTTCTTACTTTTTGGTCTTTTCCAGAAGTAATTGATGTTATCGGAAATTTATAATTTATTTCTGGTGTCCAAACTTTATTTAATATGTCATAAATTTCATTTTGTGAAAGTATTTTGTTGCAGAATAAACTGATATCATAATTATTATGAGTTAAGGACGAAAACGGAGTTGCTAAATCATAAATAGATTTTTTTGTACTAATATCAGTAATATTAGGTGAAAGTGGTCTTTTAGTTGATACATTTTCTCTTAAGGTACAAGTTTGATTAACATTTGAAGTTTGAATAGGTTTTAAAAAAAAAATTTTAATGGATGTTTGGTTTTTAGACGACATTTTATTGAAAAATAAGTTCGTACTCACTTATGATTTTCTGTAAATCGACTATTGCGTTATTACAGTGTGTCAGTGTTAGTGTCAATTGGCGACGGTCAACTAATCTATACATTTTAATAGTAGGTATAAAATTACAGAAATAGTGTGATAATAATATTGTTCTCTATAGTGGAAAAATACGCAGATAAACTCACTTTCGCTATACAAAAGAATATCGGGAATTAACGTTACGACGGACGATTTTATCAAAACTATTAAAATACGATTGTAAAATATTTTATTATATTATTATTATTTCAGTAGATTCTTGATAACCAACCTACTTATATTTGAAATATATATATATATATTATTATGTTATACGGTATACCTACTGCAGGGTCAGACTCTGTGTATGTATTATTTAATTATAAATGTATTATATCAGTGTCTGGGGGGGGGTCCAGACCCCATGGACCCCCCCCCCCCCCCGTAAATCCGCCACTGTGTAGGTACCCTTTATTTTCTATCGTCTTACATGCAATCCATTCATCCGAGTGTATTTCTGTACCAACTTCAATTTCATTTTGAATTATTTCGTGTCATGTTTGTCTGTCTCTTTTTTCTACAATAAAGTATCTTGCACCAATAATACCATTTTCATCTTTTTAACACATACCAAACACCCATGAACCAGTTAGTTTTTTACCATAATTTCTATTATTAAAATCGGGTTCCTCTTCGTCGCTCGACTCGTCTACATCAACATTTTCAGTACCTAGCAATATCAGCTCCCAATAATCGTCCTCTGTTGAACTTTCTTTTACCACTCATTAAGGATTCATCGACTTGAACAATAGTATTTATACCCCCTATTTTACTTCTTTTTTCAAGAGCAGCTATTGGTATGTCACGGCATAAATTCATCCAGTCGGTCACTGTGTGATTTCCATGCCCCGTTAATTTTATTATGGTACTTTGTGGTATTTCAAAACACCAATAATAAGATAGTTCTAAAATTTGTGACAACGATAGACCACTATTACATTGGCCATTTTTATCAGTATAGGTACGTGAAAAACGTGTGACCTTTCCGGACGGATTGAGTTCTTTGACAGCCTTTCTTTGCGCGTATAGAATTTAGTCTGTGAGCCACAGTAAACACAAGGAAGAGTGCCGATTTCAATAAGTCCTCTATCCTTTAAAAAAGCTACGGTATTTTCTTCCGATTGAACAATTGCATAACAATGTTCGGCTAACATGATGCTTAAACACAGAATGCAGAATAATGTATCACGTATAACGGCACAAACTAAACTGTAACTGATTTTCTCATACGTTTACGATTATTGCTATATTAGATTAACCTATATTGCTATATTAGATTATAAATCGTTAAGATAAAGCTTAATAGCCGTCGGATCAACGGGAATGACCTAAAATATGTAGGTATATAGATGCGCGACAGTAAACCGTATATTATTAAATATTATTAATACCGTAGCCGGTTAAGTTGAGTTATTATTATTTGTTTATTATCATATTTGTATATAATAATACATTTTAGACGTTTCAATTACCCACGAATAATATTTTTAAAATAGGTATATAAATTACAAGTTACAACGAATTATGAACGATATTTCAAAAATTAATTGCCGAAAATCATTAGTTTTTAACTGAAAACGACAGAGAAGTCTGAATTTGGCGGTCAGTCTTATTTTTAAGTTATATTATAGCTAATTAAACTTTTTGGTATTTTCATATAATATATCCGGTGTAGTCACTCGCACACTGCGCTTGCTCGAACAATTAAAATCAAAAACATCCCTCGACTTGTTATGTAAATCCACCATGGGTGGGTGTCAGAATTATTTTTGCATCATCAATTTTGAAACGTTGATTTACCTAGATTAAAAAAAAATTAATTTGTTATACTTAAGCTCGGTAAACTTTAAGCGTTGTACGGGTGCGTAAAACACCGAAAATCGTGAACTTCGTAAGGCTGTACCATAAATACCAATGGCTTCCCGGGAGTAGAGTTTTGGACAAGTACCTACATAGGTAACTTATAATAATTCATATTGTAAATTAATTAGGTACCAAAAAAATATAACTTCTCAAACACTGTGTCTATTGACACTGCCGGGAGAATGTATTAGAATGTCTATAAACTTACGGACCAGTTCAGGCGCGGACTGGTAAAATAGGGCACGGGATGCTACACAATTTAAAGGGCAAATAACATAAATTGTTGGGGCGAATTCAATACATGTAGATTACAATATTAATATATTTTATTTTGTTTTGAAAAAATATTGAATATACGTTAAACACGTAAATAAGTAAAAGTTACAAAAAACTTTCAATCAAAGTTGTACAATATTATAGATTACTAGTAATCGTAAGTTGGTAACAATCTGTTGTTCATTAGGTGTCTAGAGTCTTTAAATATATAATAAATAATATTAGGCAAATATATTTTAGGGCAAGGGATGATGTAGCATCCCAGCATCCCAGCCAGTCCGCGCCTGGACCAGTTTATATAGTTAAATTTGGCATGCGAACTATAATTGAAATAGAAAACCAGAATAGGTGCATTGCAGATGACAAAGATTTCTGTAAAAGAACATACGATTTATCAATATACCGTATAGGTACTGATGATACTGATAGTACTAGATAATACTATAATATATAAGTTCTATGGATTTATCATAATAAACAATATATTTTATAATATCTATGGCAATCGTCAATTGTCGAAATTCGTCGGCGACGGTTAACAATTCTAATAATTTCAGCAATACTATTGTATTATAAATATAATATATTGTATATTTTGATTTCAGTGAACAAAAAAATAATAGGCTACAAATATAAACGGACAGTTCGTTAAACCGGATAAGTTGTAACACAAACTCTCAAATTTCGTTTGATCAGGTTATTTTCATAAAATATTTCGATACTTTCAAGTTTCAGCTCACCGGAGTGAGATGATTAGATGGAGATGGATGAAGATGGCTGTTTCTTTGGCGATGGCGGCACTCTAGCTACGTTTCACCGGAAGAGTAGATGTTTACGAGTAAGTTTGTTTTCATATTATTACCTACTATTTTACATTTACTTTTTAGACTTAAATTAGGCGTAAAATAGGAATTATTCTTGTTTTTTTAAATAATTTTTTCGAAAAATTTATGTAACATGTATAGCTCATACAATTATGAATTTATAGTTAATAGAAATGCGGATGTTTATACTTCATAGATATTTTTTTATTGAAATCGTGTAAATAATTTGATTAAACAATCAGGTAGGTAACCTAACCTACTCATCACTAGTATACATTTTTTTATATTACGTGTAAAATCACCAACACAAGGTGCAGACTGAATTTAAAAAATTAAAAACATAAAATAAAATATAAAATAATGTTGTAGTAGAAGCTGGAAACTGTAGTTTATTCTAATTTATAATCCAATTAATGTAACCGAGAATGTAACTATTAAATTCATCATTGAATTCAGAGATCACTTTGGGATAAATGCCAAACGTATAAATGTAAATGTAAATTAAAAATAATTAAAAAACATTTTGTGAAAGGAACAAGATTACTGCTATATTTAAGTTTTAATTATTATTAACAAATAAATACAAATAATAGATATTTTAATAGCTTTTTACTATTAACATATTCAGTGTAAATATAGTTTCTGATCGACTTACGTATAAATAAGTACCTTCTATAAAATAATTATTCATATCAAATAATCCTAACAATTTAATGCAAGGATTCTCATAAATTGATCTGACAGCAGCCTTAAAACACCAAAAATATATTTACACAGACCACAAAAAAAATAATTGAAAATACTAAAAAAATAAAGAACACATCATTATAAACACATCATTATAAAATTAATACAGTCATTGATTCGCTCAGAATCTAAAATTATAGACTTAGAGTTTTAGAAATATAGTTGGTATTATGGTATTTGATGAATTTACTGTATACGTTTATGG
Source organism: Metopolophium dirhodum (assembly GCF_019925205.1). Classification (NCBI taxonomy): domain Eukaryota; kingdom Metazoa; phylum Arthropoda; class Insecta; order Hemiptera; family Aphididae; genus Metopolophium; species Metopolophium dirhodum. Next base: position 18,556,040 of record NC_083563.1, on the reverse strand, counting down.
CTTTATGTTAACTCTAAAATCCAGTAATCACATTTTTATTTAATAATTCATAAAATACAATATACTCTTATAAAAAAATTCTTGTGCTTCTGATATCTATTCACCACCTTAATCAATAATTAAATTGATAAACTAAAATAATAATTTAAATAATACCTATATCATATTATTATAATTCAAATTCAAAATTATAAACTATTTTGGTTTTATTGTCATATCAAATTTCAATAAACAAATTGGTCCTTAACACGGAAGTCTTTGATATGAAAAGTTGCATTATATCATATCCGTGGATTCATCATATTGACGTACCTAGTATAATATCTATATCATTTATTTATTTATCTGTGGCAAATCTCAAAGTCGTTGCAGAAGACACAGTCGATTAAAAATTCTAAAATTTCAATAAGCAAAGAAAATATGAGCATAAAACTTACTGCGTTTCGTATAATTTTATTTTTCATAAATCACAATATTCTAAGTTCTGGCTGTATTCTGGAGCGTTTCCTCATGGGCGTCGCAGTTCACACACGTCACGGATTCCGACGAAAGAGTCGATAATTAAAGTAAGTTTGTTTTTATATTCTTTTGGGGCTTAAATTTACTTTTAAGTTAAAACAAATATTTAATGTCACGAAAAATGTGCTATCCAAGTGTTATAGGCGCATATTTTAGTTCCAGACTAGAAATGTATAAAATACGCGAGATATAAACGTCGTTGTCGTTTTTCCAGTTCCTGTTCGTAGAATAATTACAATTAATAGGTGCATGCATCAATATATATATGTTCTGGTTTAATTGATAGAAATATATGTTATAGCTTATAACTGATAATAGTCATAAGATACAATTTTAATTAATAACTGGTAATTTTTTTTTCCAAATAAACGTTATTATAAGTTATAGGTAACTATTAATTTAGTGTCACATACTTAACTTCTATTGTTCACCTAATATCTATATTCTATATCATGGGGATTAGGGCCGTATAACCATGCACACATAAAAGTAATATTCACGGAATGGTCAACTGCTTAACCTGACGCGTGCGCACTTATGAATAACATACCTACTCATATACTCGTATAGGTATATAAATATACCTACATAAATAGTGTAATACTACATACACGAATGTGTTACCTATTATGTCCCTAAAAGTTCAATAGTTATTATTATATTTATTTATTTTTTACATATAGGTAGGTACATTACAAGACTAATTAAAATCACATTTATTTTTATTTTTTCGAACACAATGTTTCAAAAATTATTAATTAATATATAATTTATTGGTATAGTATTAAATTAATTAATGAAATAAAACAAACACACCTACTATAATTATTAGTAATAATAATATATCTATGTATAAATTATTAAAATACAAAATGAACAAACGAAAAACGATTTTGAGCAAAGACATCGTTAACTAATAAATAATATTGAGATTAAAGTAATTTATTTTACTATTAGACATTAGCACCTACAATAGTAGGTTAAAGTCATTTTTGCCCAAATAATAACATTTGAAAGTGTCATCGTGTCTATAAATTATAATAATATACTCTAAAAGTTTCATAAATCCGCGAATACTATTTTTAAATTACAACAAAATAACTAAAATCGTTATTTTAGATTCTGAGCGAAGCGATGAATGTATTGATTTTACAATGATGTGTGTTTTTTTTTTTTTTTTGTGTCTGTCATCACCTTTTAGGACAGTAAAAGTGCTTGGATTTTCTTCAATAGTAACTTTTCTGATAGGAAAGTGAATCTAGTTGGTACTTTGGGGGGTAAAAAGTAAAAATTTCCCAGTAGTTTTCACAAGCGACGTGAAAAACAAAAGAAAAATTAAGGAAAAACGGGAATTTTTACGCAAAATCTGTTTTCGAGAAAATCGATTTTGGTTTTTGGTGTAACTCTAAGAAAAATGACCGTAGGGACATGAAATTTTGACTGAATGTTTATATTAGCATTTTCTATACACCATAAAATTTTGAAAATATTTATTAAATATTTTATATAGTTTTTTTTTCTATAAATATCAATAAAATTTTATCTGTTGAGTAAAAAAGCTTGAAAATTTAATAGAAGGCTCCTAGGTTATTGTTTCAAAGGCAGATGAAACAAATTAAAAATCCTTAGTCACAGTTTTTATTTATAAGCATTTAAAGTTCAAATTTTGACAAAATACGGAAAAATCACGAAAAATAGCAAATTATTTTGATGAGAATTCATAAAAATTTTTCTTTTTAAATCTAAGATTCGAAAATGTAATACAAGATTATCCATAAGTTTACCTACCTATATCAAAAAAAAAAAATGTCTAGGTACAAGAAAGTCAAATTAAATTTTTATGAACGTTTGAAATTCATATTTTTACAACATTTGATATTCACTCGATTTCTCATGTAACAATTTTCTTATTTTATTGTAATTAAAAAACGAATGACTGTAGATACTTGAAAATTTTACTGAATGTTTATATTAGCATTTTCTATACACGATAAAATTTTGAAAATAATTTGATTCTTTTTGAGCTGTTTACGGACATAGTCAGTTTTCAATTATTTTAGTTTCTTTTCCTATAAATATCAATAAAATTTTATTTGTTGGGTAAAAAAGCGTGAAAATTTAATATAAGGCTCCTGATATATCGTTCTAATAGCTGTTCAAAAATATTAAAAATACATAGGCACAATTTTTTTTTATAAGCATTTAAAGTTCAAATTTTGACAACATTTATCAAATTTATAATTTATTAATTATTTTGTGGTTAAAAATTTATAAATTTATAAATTTTTAACTTTTATGGCTAAGGATTGAAAATTTAAAACAAGGCTCCACGTAAATAGGTTATATATAAATTACTTTATTCACAATAATATCATCAAATATACTTGGTAAAATCATAGGCTGACTCGTTTTCGCTCAGAATCGTTTTTCTTATACAATGATATTATATCATTGAATTCAAATTTAACACCATCCATTACAGTGACCCACTTGTAACCTACTGTACAGCAGAGCGACATCCACTTATCCACCTTTTTGGTTTTAATATGTAATTTCGTCCAAATTTTAACTTATAATATCTGTAAAAAGTAACTGTGTTTATAATAGATTATTTAGATTTTTCGGTTACAATATGAACCAGGAGCGGACTGGGCCGGCGGGATACTGGGAACTTTCCCTCTGAGACGAACAGCGATTCCAATACGTACTCACATATTTCGTTCCATTCTGGTTATGAGCTAGGTGCCTATTTTTATAGATGTCATTAATCTCAATACTTCCAGACTGAACTTTTGGATCGGAGATATGAAGACGCGTGCTGCATTTTCCTTGGCGGAGATGCACAGCTCTGACACTATCAATATTATACACTCGAAGGGAACGCGTTTCGCCGGAAGAATAAATAATTACGTAAGTTTTGTCCTTCTACTCTGTTGACGTGGTAGACTTAATGTAAATATTTATTGTCAGACAAACTTATATACTCGCTAGGCGTAGAGTAGTTTTTAAAATCCAGTTGTTATAGGTGTACAAAAATAAGGATATTATGAAAAATACCTTAAATTATGATACTTTGCCTACAACTGTTAATTTATTGTTATAGTAGAATAATTTTTAAAATTAGAAATCAATGATTAGGCAATGCTTTTATAAGTAGGAATAAGGTAGGTTTTTATACCTACCTAATAAAATAAGAAAATAGGTACATAATGATTAATGTTATTTAATATGATTTGTAAGTACATAGCAGATTGGTGACGATTATTTTTGTCTTATACGTTCTTCGTAATTCCGTTCCGTCACGATAGTTTTAGTTTTCGTTAAATGTGAAACATACATTTTCTACGCATACGGGATACGGGTATTAAACATTTGGGTTTTAAGAGAACACCTCAAACGTACGTTTTATTTTGGGGGTTTTACGGGATATACCTATAGGAAATTTTCTTCAAATTTTCACATTTCTAGGTTTATATAATATCTGTAGACTGTAACGCATAGGTCATTAGAATATTGTAGAACATTTTACTGCATAAGATGCGTGTTATTTCACAAATGGTATTCGTCAGTGAAAATTTTCAAACTGGGAATAATATTATATCATAAGCAGATTGAAATGTGTTAACGTTTCAGTGCTTCGAAGACTAAGTTTCGTAGTAGATTTTGATTCCGTCACGGGGTATGTATTTTCTTATTTCTCAGTAGGTTTTTTTTTTATTATTGTTAATTGATCAAAGGATGTATTGCCCGAAATTTTTCAATATTTGTATTGTAATTATACTGGTAAAACACTATTCCGGCTATCAATAAAGTCGTGTTAAAAATTAGAAAATTGGGAGGTATGATATTTTTTTAAGTAATTCTTTCGAGTAGGGAATTCGCTCAATGATATTTAAATATTTTCACCGATAATCAAGTACGATGACTTGTAGGTAACTAGAGACTGGGTGAATAGGAATTAGGTAGTGTGTAATATGGCGAAGATAAGGAAATGGGTCAACAGGATTTCAGAATGTTTGGTGTATGAAAGGGAAAGATGAAAAAGAAATGTAAGGTTAGGGTAGGTAAGTGGAGTGAGGGTAGCAGATATGAGAATAATAAGTTAGGTGTTAAGGTACAAAAGAGGATAGAATAAGAAATTAATTAATTAAGGGTAGTGTAGGTTAGTGTATATATTGTAGTGAAAACAAGAGAGAATAGGTTTAGGTGGTTCGGTCACTGTATGATAAGAGATAGTGAGAGTTGCTATAGAAGTTAGTTAATTTAGGTGGGAAATGAGGGGCGAGAAGACTGAAGAAGAGATGGATAGACAGAATACCGATCATATGGAGGTGTGGAATGAGAGTGGCTGAACCTGTATATATATAGCTGTGAGAGACGGGGGAAAGAAAAGTGTACAGGTAGAATAGTTATGTTAACAATGTCGAATACGTAGGAAAAGATCTTGAATTGCAAAGACCACTAGCTTCAACTAACCATAGGTTTACCTAACTAACCTTATGACTCATTAGGACACTATTTGAATAAAAAGATCCTGAGTTGCAGGTAGCCGAACTTAAGTGTTTGATTATCAAGTTGATCCTCTGATTGTTGACACCATGGATAGTCCACGCCTATGTTAAATACATTTGAGGCCGCGTTCCCGGGGGGGAAGGCAATTGAGGCTCCTTTATATTGATAGTCGATACTCGATATGAGCATACTTTATTTGGCCTCAATTGTTCCCCTCGAAGGACGAAGACCGCTGATAAGACCATTATGTCCTATCCATATCTTTATTATCTATGATGGAGCCATACCCAGCTCACTCGTGTAAACTTGTTGCTGGTTGGGATGTCAGCGCACTATTTGTTTTCCATCTTTGACCCACGCGTAGCATACCAAATGTACGATTAAGAAAACACTAAAATGATTGAGCGTGGGTCGGAGAGAGAAATAAATGGTGCGCTAAAAATCTGACATCCTCTTAAGTGTTAAATATTTGCCTGCGTGTATGCACTAAAAACAGGCAAATATATGCACTGAAATATTCAAAAATATTAAAAATAATAAAATATTCAAAAAAATACTGAATGAAAACGTTTTTATTAAAATTTTTTTAAATTAATAAATAATAATTCAAATTGGTTTACAAAAAAAATTCTTGTCTGATAAAATTTGGTTCCACGACTTTGATCATACAAACTTTAAATACTAAACTATGGGTCTGAAATTTAGTTTATATAGATCTAAATAATCCAAAATATATAATGTTGCTTCAAAATATAAAAATAAAGTGTCTTGTATTGTAGTAGGTAGGTAACTATCAAAAAAAAAAACTAAAAAAAATCATACTTGAAATCTATGTATAATATACATATATTGTAATAAACGTTCAAATGTTTACTTAGTACATTATAAAAAATTAACTTAAATTCATTATAATACATTATAACAGGTGTTCAAATAAACATTTCATACCACAAATGTTGTTAATTCACACAGTCTCTCTTCAATTTTAAATTTTTCTTCAAATTATCTACAAAACATAAATGTTTAGTAAATTGGAAGACTTGATTAAGTATTTAATCATTTATCTAAAAGAGATGTGCCGGGTCGCCACATTACTATATCGAGGGGCCATGGTGCAAGTGTCGTCCATAAATATCATAACATATATTATATCAGTTACAAACTCTTGAATTAAGAGTTATGTTTGAGAATTTAATTAATTTCCTAAAAGGAAATGCCTCAAGGTTGCCTTAGTAGATCGAGGGACCGTTGTTAAAGTGCCGTCCATCAATAAAGTACCGGGAAAAAAACGAATAATTCAAATATAGAAGGTACTTATATCATATACTTTTATCAAAGTATGATTGTGTTAGTCACAGTCTTGTAAATGATATTGTCTTATGTTTTCCCAATCTAATTATACAAAATACTGAAAATTAATGAAATCACAAATATTAGTACAATAGAGAGACTGTGCATTGATTTACAAATTTGTCTTAAATTTACTTTTTGCATAGAGAATATGAAGGTGGGCTGGGCTCTTAATTAATATCAGAGTATGGGGGGCAGGTCTGGGATTTCATATTATCATTAATAGAGACTCGTTAATCGCTTTTATGTGCTTCAAATTGTTTACACGAGTGAGCTGGGTATGGCTCCATCATAGATAATATAGATATAACATAATGGATAGGACGTAATAGTATATGGTAATAGTCTTACCAGCGGTCTTCGAGGGGAACTAAGGTGTCAACAATCAAAGGATCAACTTAATCAATCACTTATAAGTTCGGCAACCATCAACTCAGGATCTTTTATTCAAAGTGTCCTAATGTAATTAGTCATAAGAAGGCTAGTTTGGTACACCTAATGTTAGTTGAAGGTATGGTAATGATAGACGACTACAATCACTGGTCGTGAGCTTTGCGATGATCTTTTCCTACTAACTATAAAGGTATTCGATATTGTAAACATAACAATGAAAGAAAATATTTAAATATTATTAATTTGGTTATGTTAGGTTAGGTTAGGATAGGACAGTAAATTAGACGTTAACTAATTATTATAGTTTTTAACACGGTCTTAAAGACTGTCAGCTAGAGTTGTACCAGTATAGTTATTAAAAACTTAAATACAGCCAACATTAAATAATGATTTTTTTAACACAACAAATTATAAAATGTATTTTAAAATATAACAAAATATAATTTTTTTAGGATTTTATAAGGTTTTCAATACTTATGAGCTTTTGTAAATAGAAAATGTATAAAATCAATAGTTTTAATTTAATATATAGTATTGTGTTTTATTATCCTACTGTCAAAGAATTCTCAGGGTTTTCTTTCCACATTTTTTTACATTGTACTAAATCTAATTTTTTTCCGCACATATTTACAAACACTAAAACAGATATCTGACTATGTTTTTATTTGCATTTGGACTTTATAGTTTGTTATTTAATATTGACTGTACACCCAGCCAAACACAATATTAATTAAACATTATTTTATGTCCTTCATAAATTACAATCACATAATAGAGTCCGTGCAGGACCTTTTTCTGATTTAATTTTTTTGCATCCTTTATAAATTACATTCGTTTTTATACATTTTCTAATACATATATTACGGTGATACACCTCTGATCATAATAACTGTTCGTATTATTATAATGTAAACAATACCTAGTTTTTGGATAGTAGTTAATATGTATTGCAATATTTAACTTCCAGCGTATTCTTTTCTTTAGTGTTATTTCACACAGATTTCTCAAACAATTTATTTTTCAATTCATTGAACTCTTGTAGATTTTTTTGTATAAATATTTTTCAAGATTAACCGGCTATACCTGGGAGTACGCTGAGTACCCGTGTACTCCTAAAGCGTTTTCCTACAGTCAAACTTTTTCCAAATTTTTTTTTTTGTTATGCTATATGCTTGCGGGCGCCAACATCTCCCTTCAATTTTTTTTTTTTATGTTTTTAACTCTAGCCAAATTTTTTAAACATTGAAAATCCCATGAATAATCATTCTTTAATAAACTAAATATTTTAAATAGTTTTTTCTGTTTAAGTTTCGGGACATTTTAGTTTGAACTTCGTTATGTGTGTTTCTACTGTAAATTTTTTTCCAAATTTTTTTTTGTTTTCTAAAATCGATTTGCCTGCGGGCGCCAACACCTCCCTTTAATATTTTTTTTAGTACTGTAACTCTAGTTGAATATTTTGTATTGACTTGAAAATTGATAACTTGGTGCCCCATGAATAATCATTCTTTAATGAACTAAATATTTTGAATAGTTTTTTCTAAATTTTTTTCCAAATTTTTTTTTTGTTTTCTAAAATCGATTTGCCTGCGGGCGCCAACACCTCCCTTCATTTTTTTTTTTATGATTTTAACTCTAGCCAAATTTTTTAAACATTGACAATCTGTTGTTACCCTTTGAATAATTCTATAATGAACTAAATATTTTGAATAGTTTTTTCTGTTTAAGATTTGGTTAGGACATTTTAGTTTGAACTTCGTAATGTGTGTTTCTACTGTAAAATTCTTTCCAAATTTTTTTTTTGTTTTCTAAAATCGATTTGCCGGGGGGTTCCAACACCTCCCTTCAATTTTTTTTTTAGTACTGTAACTCTAGGTAAATATTTTGTATTGACTTGAAAATTGATAACTTGGTGCCCCATGAATAATCATTCTTCAATGAACTAAATATTTTGAATAGTTTTTTCTAAATTTTTTTTTTGTTTTCTAAAATGCATTTGCCTGCGGGTGCCAACACCCTCTTTCAATTTTTTTTTGTTGTTATGTGACTAGTTGAAATTTTTGTATAGACTAATGTGTATTCCTACAATAATATGTTTTTAAAAATTTTTTTTTGTTTTCTAAAATGCATTTGCCTGCGGGTGCCAACACCCTCTTTCAATTTTTTTTTGTTATGTGACTAGTTGAATTTTTTGTATAGATTTTTTAATGTGTATTCCTACAATAATATTTATTTTTAATTTTTGTTTTCTAAAATGCTATTGCCTGAAGCGCCAACTTTCTCCTTCAATTTTTTTTTTTTAGTTATGTAACTCTTGTCGAATATTTTGTATTGACTTGAAAATTGATAACTTGGTGCCCCATGAATAATCATTCTTTAATGAACTAAATATTTTGAATAGTTTTTTCTAAATTTTTTTTTTGTTTTCTAAAAATAGATTTGCCTGCGGGCGCCAACACCTCCCTTCATTTTTTTTTTTATGATTTTAACTCTAGCCAAATTTTTTAAACATTGACAATCTGTTACCCTTTGAATAATTCTTTAATGAACTAAATATTTTGAATAGTTTTTTCTGTTAATGATTCTGGGCATTTTAGTATGTACTTTGTAATGAGTATTCATACGGTAAAATCTATTTGCCTGCGGGCGCCAAAACCTCCCTTCAATTTTTTTTTTATGTTTTTAACTCTAACCAAATTATTTAAACATTGTCAATCTGGTACCCTTTGAATAATTCTTTAATAAACTAAATATTTTGAATAGTTTTTTCTGTTTATGATTCTGGGCATTTTAGTATGTACTTTGTAATGAGTATTCATACAGTAAAATCTATTTGCCTGCGGGCGCCAAAACCTCCCTTCAATTTTTTTTTTTTTAGTATTGTAACTCTAGTTGAATATTTTGTATTGACTTGAAAATTGATAACTTGGTGCCCCATGAATAATCATTCTTTAATGAACTAAATATTTTGAATAGTTTTTTCTTAATTTTTTTCCAAATTTTTTTTTTGTTTTCTAAAATCTATTTGCCTGCGGGCGCCAAAACCTCCCTTCAATTTTTTTTTTTTTTAGTATTGTAACTCTAGTTGAATATTTTGTATTGACTTGAAAATTGATAACTTGGTGCCCCATGAATAATAATTCTTTAATGAACTAAATACTTTGAATAGTTTTTTCTAAATTTTTCTAAAATTTTTTTTTTGTTTTCTAAAATCGATTTGCCTGCGGGCGACAACACCTCCCTTCATTTTTTTTTTTAGTATTGTAACTCTAGCCAAATATTTTAAACATTGACAATCTGTTACCTTTTGAATAATTCTTTAATGAACTAAATATTTTGAATAGTTTTTTCTAAATTTTTTTCCAAATTTAATTTTGTTTTCTAAAATCGATTTGCCTGCGGGCGCCAACACCTCCCTTCAATTTTTGTTTTAGTACTGTAACTCTAGTTGAATATTTTGTATTGACTTGAAAATTGATAACTTGGTGCCCCATGAATAATCATTCTTCAATGAACTAAATATTTTGAATAGTTTTTTCTAAATTTTTTTCTAAATTTCTTTTTGTTTTCTAAAATCGATTTGCCTGCGGGCGCCAACACCTCCCTTCATTTTTTTTTTTATGATTTTAACTCTAGCCAAATTTTTTAAACATTGACAATCTGTTGTTACCCTTTGAATAATTCTATAATGAACTAAATATTTTGAATAGTTTTTTCTAAATTTTTTTCCAAATTTAATTTTGTTTTCTAAAATCGATTTGCCTGCGGGCGCCAACACCTCCCTTCAATTTTTTTTTTTATGTTTTTAACTCTAACCAAATTATTTAAACATTGTCAATCTGGTACCCTTTGAAGAATAATTCTTTAATGTCTTTAATGAACTAAATATTTTGAATAGTTTTTTCTAAATTTTTTTCCAAATTTAATTTTGTTTTCTAAAATCGATTTGCCTGCGGGCGCCAACACCTCCCTTCAATTTTTTTTTTATGTTTTTAACTCTAACCAAATTATTTAAACATTGTCAATCTGGTACCCTTTGAATAATTCTTTAATGAACTAAATATTTTGAATAGTTTTTTCTGTTTATGATTCTGGGCATTTTAGTATGTACTTTGTAATGAGTATTCATACAGTAAAATCTATTTGCCTGCGGGCGCCAAAACCTCCCTTCAATTTTTTTTTTTTTTAGTATTGTAACTCTAGTTGAATATTTTGTATTGACTTGAAAATTGATAACTTGGTGCCCCATGAATAATCATTCTTTAATGAACTAAATATTTTGAATAGTTTTTTCTTAATTTTTTTCCAAATTTTTTTTTTGTTTTCTAAAATCGATTTGCCTGCGGGCGCCAACACCTCTCTTTAATTTTTTTTTTTTAGTTCTGTAACTCTAGTTGTATATTTTGTATTGACTTGAAAATTGATAACTTGGTGCCCCATGAATAATAATTCTTTAATGAACTAAATGTTTTGAATAGTTTTTTCTAAATTTTTCTAAAATTTTTTTTTTGTTTTCTAAAATCGATTTGCCTGCGGGCGACAACCCCTCCCTTCATTTTTTTTTTTAGTATTGTAACTCTAGCCAAATATTTTAAACATTGACAATCTGTTACCTTTTGAATAATTCTTTAATGAACTAAATATTTTGAATAGTTTTTTCTAAATTTTTTTCCAAATTTAATTTTGTTTTCTAAAATCGATTTGCCTGCGTAAGCAAACACCTCCCTTCAATTTTTTTTTTATGATTTTAACTCTAACCAAATTATTTAAACATTGTCAATCTGGTACCCTTTGAAGAATAATTCTTTAATGAACTAAATATTTTGAATAGTTTTTTCTAAATTTTTTTCCAAATTTAATTTTGTTTTCTAAAATTGATTTGCCTGCGGGCGCCAACACCTCCCTTCATTTTTTTTTTTATGATTTTAACTCTAGCCAATTTTTTAAACATTGAAAATCTGGTACCCTTTGAATAATTCTTTAATGAACTAAATATTTCGAATAGTTTTTTCTAAATTTTTTTCCAAATTTTTTTTTTGTTTTCTAAAAATCGATTTGCCTGCGGGCGCCAACACCTCCCTTCATTTTTTTTTTTATGATTTTAACTCTAACCAAATTATTTAAACATTGTCAATCTGGTACCCTTTGAAGAATAATTCTTTAATGAACTAAATATTTTGAATAGTTTTTTCTAAATTTTTTTCCAAATTTAATTTTGTTTTCTAAAATTGATTTGCCTGCGGGCGCCAACACCTCCCTTCATTTTTTTTTTTATGATTTTAACTCTAGCCAATTTTTTAAACATTGAAAATCTGGTACCCTTTGAATAATTCTTTAATGAACTAAATATTTCGAATAGTTTTTTCTAAATTTTTTTCCAAATTTTTTTTTTGTTTTCTAAAAATCGATTTGCCTGCGGGCGCCAACACCTCCCTTCATTTTTTTTTTTATGATTTTAACTCTAGCCATATTTTTTAAACATTGACAATCTGTTACCCTTTGAATAATTCTTTAATGAACTAAATATTTTGAATAGTTTTTTCTGTTTAAGATTCTGGGCATTTTAGTTTGTTCTTTGTAATGAGTATTCATACAGTAAAATCTATTTGCCTGCGGGAGCCAAAACCTCCCTTCAATTTTTTTTTTTAGTACTGTAACTCTAGTTGAATATTTTGTATTGACTTGAAAATTGATAACTTGGTGCCCCATGAATAATCATTCTTTAATGAATTAAATATTTTGAATAGTTTTTTCCAGATTTTTTTCCAAATTTTTTTTTTGAATTTCATACGTGTATGAACTGTTATTAAATAAGTTATATATTTTTATTGTCATAGATTAAACGTTTATCATCTGTGGGAGGAAAGTCAATAAAAATTATGGCAAAAAGAATAATGGCTATATTATTTATACCAGAAATATTATGTGAATTTTCATATAGTGGTCGTGGTAAGAAAAAAACGACCATTTGAGAAATTGCTTCTAAATAAAATTATTTTTGGTAAGTTAAACTTCAATAACAATATAGTAATTTTTTTTTTGTATTAATTAATTAATTTTTAGAATTTTAATTTTTTAGATTCTATCCTTACAATCAAAAAATTAGACAATGCTGATAATGCAGCTAATGAAATTGAACAGGTTATTAAGTACGTTCTTATTCAAACTCCATTTAAAATTAAAGATAAGGCAGGAAAATAATTTTTATAATAATCCTAAATATATTATTATAGTGTACAGAATTTCTTAATAATAATTTCTGTATACTTATTAATACTGATATTATAATTTTAAATGAAATTTTAAAAACAATAGATATTAGGTAAACGTTATAAATAACATTCATAATATACACTATACCTATTTGAAAGATTAATTACTTAACAAATGTATAACATAAACGTTAAATTCTTTTTTATATTAATAACTACGCTAAGTATAAACTCATTTACATAACCAGTTATTTACATTCTATTTAATTTTTACACTAATAATTTGTTTAAATATAATGTTGTTTCATACATGATTTTTTTTATGGTTATGAAGTTACATGATACACATTTACTTTGTTAATTTTATATTTTAATATTTTGCAAATTTTTTAATATTGTATAATCACAAGATTTGTATTTCTTGCAATTTTTTTATTATTTACTTTGCTATTGTTTTAATCAATTGTAGATATTATTCACTTTTCCATTTTTACATTATGATAATTTAATAGTATTAATAATCATTTACATAACCAGTGAATTACATTCTATTTAATTTTTATACTTATAATATTTGTTTAAATATAATGTGGTTTCGTATATTTTTTTATGGTTATGATGTTATATGAGACACTTTTATTTTGTTTATTTTACATTTTAATATTTTGCAAGTTTTTTTTAATATTATATTATAATCACATGATTTGTATCATAGGCAATTTTTTTATTATTTACTTTGCTTGTTCTAATAAACTGTGGATAATATTCACTTTTTCATTTGTTATATGATAAATATAGTATTTTAATTAATTTTGCAATTATCATTATTTACCTCTAGTTAAGTCTTCTCTATACCTATACCTATAAGGCTATAACCTCATTATATAAATAAAACTTGTAATAATAATTCTGATTGAACTATTTATACCATTCAATTAAAGGTAAACAAACATTAAATGTATGTCATTTAATCTATATTTAATGGTTGAGTTAAGCTAGAATATAAAATATATTAAGGTTCAATTAACATAATATTTATTCAATTATACAAAGTTCAATTAATATCCAATACCAATTAAGGAATGATCATATCGAGGTCAAATAAATCTTGAAGAAATGGTTTTAACAGGTTAAATAAATATTTATTTTATGACACTCAACCAACATTGTAGATAAAGTGTTCATTCGATCTATTTTTTTGGTCCAAATAAGATTTATGCGAGCTTTATTTCATCTTAAAACGATCACTACTCAATCAAAACTTAACATTCATTTAACTATAAACATTTAAATAACGACATTAATTTAAAGTTAATTAAAAGTTGGCATGTTATGTGGGATATTAGTAATTATATTTCAATATGTACTTATGAAATATACGAATAAATGTTAGCTTATTCTATGTCTGATTCATAAAAATAAATTAACTCCCTATTCAAACCATTCATATTGAAGCAGATACTGACTATTGAGTTAGTATACTTCATTAAAAGTTACAAGTTTACAAATCTCAAGAGTTGTTATTATTTAATATCGTCTATTTGCCATTTGGGACTTTGGTAAGCACATAATATATATATGTATATAATATTATATACATATATTATATTATCTGTGTTGGTAAATGTATTACAACGACACAATATTAATATTATATTTTATATTATTGTATTAAATAATATTATAGGTACCTACTACCTAATAAGTTGTAGGTAGTGATCTAATCACAAAAACTCGAACCCGGGAAACGGAACGTTAAACAACAACAAAGACGCAGATCAGCTGATTGTGTTAACGTTTACCTATGATCTGAAGTCTAAACCTAGGAAACGAGCTAGTAACCGACTTGATGTTATAACCTTGTTTACCCGTATTCGTAAACGGTACTGCTATATAGGCGGGGTACGGGACACGAGGTCGGCTACTCGGCTCGTTTAGTCGTTTACTTTAATAGTTTTCTATCATGGGTGTCATGGCGTCATAGAATATTTTGTTGTTAAACCTTAACGGCTTATTGCTCAACGTGTTTTCTTAACTCGCTTCGATAATCGACGCCAGTGAATCACGGTTCAATATTATCACGTACCTACTCTATAAATTGTTATTCGTGTACTCACATTGTTAATATTGTTATAATAGTGCGTACTGATGTCGGTAATTTGGAATTCAATGCATTTAATTTTAATATAATCGTTTGATTGACATTTACTTTTGTTTACAATATTCAATATGACGTGGTCGGTTATTCACTTCTTTAAAGATAATGGAGTAGAGGTAGTACCTAGCACATGGTTTAAAGATGATACATGTGCTTGGCCTAAGACCCATGTGAAACGTTTTATTAAAAACCAATGTACACCAAATACTAGAGGGTTCAAAGCTAGGGCATTGTCTACAAATATTTGTAAGCTTATATTTTTTTTACAAAATAATAACTACATTGTATAATAATATAACCTATAATTATTTTGATATACATTTTAGAATTGTTTCTTGTTGCTAGAACGAAATGCAAAAAATAATTGATCACTTCGGATTTATCATCTACTGAAGATGACAATTATTCTAAAATAAAAAATACAAATAATGGAAAAAAATCAAAATCTGGTAATAATTGCAGTAATAACAAAAAAACGGGATATGGCGCTGACAAATCAGGTAAGATGGTTATATTATGTATAGTATACCTTCTTTAATAATTTAATTAATATTGGAAAAAAATTTTATTATTAATAGTACTTTATACAATTATTAACTTATGTTTATAAAATGTGTATTATTTTTATTTTATTTTTGTAGACATTGAAACTGATAGCGATGACAATAATTATGAATTACCAGCTTATGATTCTGGTAAGTAAATATATATAATTATAATAACTATACCTACCTAAAATGTATTGTACTTCAAAATTGATAAAAATCTTTATTGTTGGTGATAATAATTCCAGTACAAATAACAATAACTCTCTGTCTAAGAAATGTAAGTTTTGTAAGTTTTCAATGATTTATTAATATAGTATATTTAATTTTATGTTCTCTATATTCATTTCTAATGACTCATATTTTTTTACAGCTTGTGTTGATGATATGCTCATTACTCCATCAAAAAATATACGAACATTAGTCAAATCACCATCAAAAACTCCAGTTTTTGAATCTAGTATGTACCTACCTATAATATATTATATATATAATACTATTTTATTCTAATCATGTTTTTGGGGGAATTATGTAATATACTTGTAGAATATTAGTTACTTGAATAATTTCATTATAGTTGTCCAAACTGTTTCACAAAAAAAAATTTTAATTATATTTCCGTTTACAGTTGATGATAATTTCTGCATGGTGAAAAATGTGTCACCTTATAGAAGAAATAAACATTTTGTACTTTCTCCTAATAATTTGGCAAGAGCAGAAAAAAACAAAAAGAGGAATTTATCTGAATCTCCTAGAAAAGTTTATCCATCTCCTGAAACTTTTCAATCACGTATGTATACCTTTATATATTTAAGTAATTTACAATCTATACAACATTATGTACAATGGGCAAATTTGATAATTAATATAATAGGAATAACAGAATTTAACATTTAGGGGCAGGCACTCAGCAGCACCACCCGACCGAGAACATTTTAGATGTCGTGGTTTTTTTATTTTTTTTTTTTATTTTAGTAGGTCTCTAGGCCACTGCCTTTTGAGTCTTCTACGTACATTGCCAGGAAGTGAGGTGGAAGAAAGTTGCTTTATTAATGGATTACTGTGAGAGTTTAAGTTGGAGTGAAATTTAGAGTAATGTGCTTTTGCTAATTGATTAAGTGTAGGAATTTTAAGGTCTTTGTGAAGATTTTTGTTTGTGAAATACCAAGGAGAAGATGTTATTAATCGTAGACAGATAGATTGAAAAGCTTGAAGAGTGTTGGTGTTAGGGGGCTTTGCAGAGCCCCATAACTGGATACCATATGTCCAAGCTGGTCGAATTATTGATTTGTATATTGTTAGTTTATTGGAAAGGGAAAGTTTGGATTTTAGGAGTGGTCTAAGGATATGGAGTCTAGAGTTAACAGTTTTGCGTTTCAGTTTAATGTGTGGGCTCCAGGTTAAGCGTTTGTCGAGAGTTAGTCCAAGGTATTTGACTTCGTTTGCCTTAGGAATTGTTATATTGTTTAACGTGACAGATGGAGAATCGAGATTACGTAGTGAAAAAGTTACTTGAACAGATTTAGTTTCATTTATTTTAATTTTCCATCTGTTTGCCCACAAGCTGATCATATTTAAATGGTTTTGAATCATTTCGCTGGCTTTGACGTGGCTTTCGTGGGAGGCGGTTATTAGCGTATCATCAGCGTATGTGCCTAAAGATGTATAAAATGTCTTGGGTATGTCATGAGTGAAAATCGAGTAAAGGAATGGAGCGATGTCGCTTCCTTGTGGGACTCCAGCTCTAATAGTGTAACGGGTTGAGTAGGTGTTATTTAGGCAGTATGTATACCTAATAATTAATTCTATTAAAATGCAATTTTTCTATCATATAAAAAAAAATTAAAAATATTTTAAATTACACTCAAAACACAGAGAAAAAAATTAAATCAGCACCTCTTATTAAGATGACTAAATACCATTGTTAGTATATATAAATAATATGAGGAACTTTACGGGACACCCCTTTTTTTGGTCATTTTTTGGGGGAACTTAGTCATATTTTTGACGAAAAAAATGATGGTGAAATCAGAATTTTGCGCTCGTACTTACTTTTGAAGTTATAGCTAATTGTAGTTTTCTGTTTATACTATAATCCTTAAATACCCATTTTGTGTAACAATTTTCGTATTGAACTGTTGCGCAGTGGTAACTTTTAAGCGAAAGTTATCAAGGGATCAGCGGTATGAACCTTGGCCAGGACAAACTTTTTTTGCATTTTTTGCAAATAAAAACATGTGATTGCTCCCTACGCCTACCGGCTCCGGTCGCCGAACTCGAGGTCCTTCGGAACTCGGTTGGGGGCTCGGCCCAGGGCAGAAAATAGTCCGCCTAGGTGGGAGGGGGGAGACCCCTTCGGGGTCTGGGGGGGGGAGTTGGATAAGTGTAGACCTAAGCTAACTTAACGGATGACCTAACCTATTGTTTGACATATATAGTAGTGCTATATAACAGATGTATACTTACCTATTAGTTACACC
The DNA here is from genome assembly GCF_019925205.1 of Metopolophium dirhodum. Taxonomy (NCBI): domain Eukaryota; kingdom Metazoa; phylum Arthropoda; class Insecta; order Hemiptera; family Aphididae; genus Metopolophium; species Metopolophium dirhodum. Next base: position 18,537,871 of record NC_083563.1, on the reverse strand, counting down.
ATCTAAAATACCCAATAGTCAATAGGTACAATTACACAAAATAAAGCAAGTGGTTCATAAACAGGTACATTAATAGTGGTGAAACATAAACAATTGATTAGATATCCAGAAACCAAAAAAAAAAAATTACAAATAAATATTTTATTATACATTTTATGAGGTCTACTCTGATTGTTACAGATAAACATCGATAAGATTAAATGACAAATTCAAGCTTTAAATATTACCTAAATAATATTATCCATTGTGTTTTTGTATTCGTACGCGTCAATATTACAATATTATATATTATATAGTCAGGCCCGGATTAAAATCTATAGTGCCCATAGGCTGTAAAAAATTTGGTGCCCCCAATTAAAAAAAAAATATTGTACACATTTCTCTACTCGATACTTGAATAAATAATAAAACTTTATTTTAGGTTTATTAGCCACATCAATATGTACATGTATATAATACCTATGTGAAAACAAGTAAAAACATAAAATTAAAATTAAACAAAATATATTTTAGATATATAAAAATATAAAATAATCATATTACAAAAAGTAACAAACCATTATTTTATACTTTTCTTTTTCTTGCTTTTTGATGGGAAAATATGTTAATAGTATCATTAAAATCTAATTTTTCAACCAATTCTGCTTCAATGCTAAATATTGCTAATGCATTCAGTCTTTCCTCCTTCATGGTTGACCTCAAGTAGGATTTTACTCTTTTAAGTACAGAAAAAGCTCTTTCGCCGGAGCAGTTTGAAACTGCTGTACTAAGGTACATACGCATAACTATTTCTAAATTTTTAACCTAGGTATTTTACTAAGTAAAATCACTTCTTTTTCTTTTTTATCAATTGCACGCTTTCTCGCTTGTGCTCCACTAATATGTCGTTCCTGATCCATTTTTACAAAAATATCGAACACTAAACCATATATAACGCACTACTCGCACTAAAGTAAAACCTTTATAATTTAAATTTACAAGTTACAATAGTGTTAACAAAACATACGTACGATCAAACGGACGAATTTTCGATGCACGTGACGCGTGTATACGAAATACTAATACTATTTAATATTTTATACTATTTTATCCAATTTATGACCATCGGCGGCGAGCTACGACAAATATAAATAAGTAAATGCACTGGCATTGTCTGCCGTCTGCGGCTCTACATACGTTATCGGTGTGCGACCGGTTCTACAGAAAAATAACAATCTAAAAATAAAACGAGGTTTAGAAGACCGCACGACAAAACGCATTGATTATTACTATTTCAAATTTCCGATATTATTTAAATAAAAATAACATCAGGATAGTATTGTGCTTATTGTCAATAATTATTTTACAGATTGTACAATTTTTCTAGTTAAAAAAAAAAAAAATAAGGATAGTATGTAGTGCCCGTGCCCCTAAATCCGTGGTTGTGTAGGCTGAAGCCTACACTGCTTACGTCTTAATCCGGGCCTGTATATAGTATTTACAATGGAAAAACATATAAATTTGTTCGATTTGATAGAGTGGTCAAAATTAGACGATGGGTTAGGTTTGATCAACAAATTACAAAGTTTTGGTACATTGCCAACCGAAATGAAATGTATCCGAGGGCATGACATGAAATTGACCAAAGATCTGTCGAAAAATGATAATTACAAGTGGATTTGTGGGGAAAAAATAGGAAGTAAAAAAGCGAGAAAGAATTGCAACTATAGGTAAATATAAAAATAATAACTAAAAACTAATGATACAAACTAAATATACAACTACAATTAAAAACAAAAATAAAACTTTAACTATTAATATTTATAGCATGTCACTCAGACAAAATACATTTTTCTACAAGTCCCATCTCAGCCTTTTGGAAATATGTAGTTTTGTTAATTTTTGGACGATGAATGCCTCATTCCCATTAATGAAACTGCAATTACGACTTGCCCACCAAACACTTACTGATAGGTCATCATTTTGCCGTGAAGTCACATACGATGCTATGGTGGTACGTAAGGTGAAGCTAGGCGAGTATGGGCACACGGTAGAAATCGATAAATCGAAGTTTGGACGACAGAAAAACACCACCGGGGCCATAGGGTTAAAGGGCAATGGGTTTTTGGGGGTTATGAGCGGGAGACCGGCAACTGTTTTATGGTACCCGTTGAAAACCGTAACGCCACAACCCTACTGGCCATTATAAAAGAATGGATAAAGCCTGGGACAACCATAATTTCAGATTGTTGGAAGGTAGTATATTTTATACCTACAATTTTAATTATAAATTTAATAATGAAAAATAATTAATAAAATATTAAATAATTAATATTTAGGCTTACAATACCTTGAATAACGAAGGCTATGTGCATATGACGGTTAACCATAGTCTCCATTTCAAAGACCCGGAGACAGGCGTCCATTCTAATACAATTGAGAGTTTATGGAGGCATTCAAAAGCCTCCATGTCAAATTACTGTCGTAAAAAAACATTTTATGCGGGATACTTGGCCAAGTATATGTTTACGAAACACTGTCGGGCGCATAAATTGGACCCGACAGCTGAATTTCTAAAACACGCAGGTTTAGTTTATAACATAAATAACACCGAACACGTTGGTCACGATAGCAATGAAGGTGGCGGTGACAATAGCGGCGACAGCATTGACAGCGGTGACGAACACGTGGAAGAGGAATACGATGAATTGAATGACGAGAGTGAAGATAGCGATGGTAATGACGACGGGAACGATTTGACGACAACGGCAGGAACGACAAGCAGCTTCGGTGGCATTGTGGCAACTTAGACTCGTCAAATAAAATATTATGATAACTTTGTTTGAATTTTTTAATTAATTTAACACCTATGCAAATAATCGATTGGTACGCCTGTCGGGTACGTTCTAATCCGCCCGGAGTGTAGATAATTAATAATAATAATAATAATAATAATAATGAAAATAACACAGTACTAATAATCTAATAATATATAATAATAATCGTACAGCCCTAAAAACCAAAAATAATAAAATAATGACATTTATTAATTATTAGGTACTATTTATACAATGGGAAAAAATGCAAAAAATTATTTTATTGAACGCGATACCGAACCCTAGTTATAAAGCATGGCAACGTATACACAGTAAGACCCGGCCAAGATAGTCCAATGAAAATTTGGTAATTTATAAAGTTATTTAACATACTATCTACTAACTTTGAAGTGCTATAACTTCGTAACTATGTCTGAGCGCCAAATTCTGACTTCACCATCGTTTTCAGCGTACTTAACTACTTAAGTTTCAATAATAAAAATTGCAAAAAAAAAGGTGTCCCGTAAAGTAGAAATATACCTAAAAATATAATATAATAAATTTATAACTGTTCAATGATTACAATTTACTAGGATTATGTTACTTACTTATTGTATTTTCTTATGTTGCAGTATTAGAAAATAAACAAAAAACGCCTCCAAAACCAAATAAATTAAAAAATTCTTCAGGTATGTAAAAATATTAACCTTCTAATGTTTTATTTTTAAATGTTTTAATTATGATGTATAATATATAATTTCAGAAGATCAATTTAAGGAACTCATTTTATACAATCTTTTAGTATTGAAACACAGCATTAGAAACATCAATGAAAAATTGACATTGGTTGTTGAAAGGCAGATCTCACACAATTATAATATTGAAGAATCTAATGATCTTACATTAGAATATTCTAATTTGGACTGCTTATTACCAATTGATGAAGAAGATACATTAGACAATATAGAAGAAAAGATAAGAAATACCATGCATCATTGGTAAGTAATTTCATTTATAATTAGACTTCATAAAATATAGACAATTTTTTTCTTAAATTAATGGTTTTTGAAACAATGTTTCAAGTTCAATTATTTAGACTAAATCGATTACAAATGTATTTTAATGTTTACAAAACGTATAACAACTATATACCTATTGTGAAACATATTTTCATTATGCATTCATGCCTAGTTTTAATTATGATAAATCATTTTTATGTAATTAAATACTCGTTAAATAAATCTGTACCACAGAAGTCATGTAACGCAAGTCACAAAAATGACATTTTTACTGGAGAGACAATACAAAAATGTTTGTATTGCAATGCACTTACAATTGTATATTTCAAAAATATTATTTCGCTTTACTTTTCTTAAGTATCACTCTAGACATACGTTTCTATACTTCTATCATAGTTTAGGGCTTAAGTTAGTATACTTCTTACTATCTATAAATTTATTGTTAGTTGGACTTACGTTAAAATACAATTAAACAGATCACAGAAAGAATATTCCAACAATAGAACTGACTCAATATTTGAAAAAATGGACTTGCATTAGTTGACTTCTGTGTTACAGAAATATGTATAGCTTTTATTTATTGAATGATTTTAAAGGTTAAAATTAAAAGTTTTTACTAAAGAATATAATGATTTGACTTAGTAACATTAAATACATATTACATTAAATCTTTATATTTTTTATCAAATTCAAATTATTAAATGGTTATTAATATCTTATTATTCCTATTCTACATTATTTTAGTAGGTCCTTAACTTAGGTAACATGTAAATATATTTTTACTATAGATATAATTACTGTATTATAATAATATACATACTTATAGTACTATATGGAAGGTTTAATATTTTATGACATTAAACTTTATTTTTTTTTGCTTATTACATTTTAGACTAAAAGTTAGCCTGGACTTGGCGGAAAAAGTATCAAAATCATGGTCAAAAGAATCATGGGATATTTGTTCACTGACAACATCTTAGCCTTATATTCTTTTAATGGCAGAGCAAATAAAAAAAAATGTTTTGCAAATCTATCAATTTCAAAAGTTATATATGTTGTAAATATATTATTTATTTTTACGTAATATGCACTCATAAATTCTTCTATTACTTTTCTTTATCTATTATATTATATTATTATGAATAACTGGTAGTATATAATATAACTAAGAATTTGTTATACTCTTAAAGTCTTATATAACAGCTACCTTTTTAAATTAATAACTCATTATATATTTTAGTCAATAAGTAATTTATGGAAGTTAATAATTACTAATATTCACATACAAAATGTTTAATTCCAAAACAACCATTTTAATAATGCTATAATTATGATTTAATACTTTTTCTTTGATTCAAGCAATTTAATCCTATATATTTGATATATTATATTATCTAAAATAATAATTATACATATAAATGTAATATATGCCGGTCTATATGAGTTTAATGGATGGAATATGAATATGTGTTTAATATATTATAATAATATGCCTTCTAACATTAAAATGCAATTATTAATTTTTGTTTTTATAATTATTATTGTTATTTGTTTTATTGTCCAGATGCTGTTAAATCAATTAAACGATTGAATAATGAATCATCGACCGATGAAATTGAAAAATACATTAAGTATTATCTCATTTAAGCACCATTCAACATAAAAAAGAAAAAAGAAATGTTTCATTGAATATGAATATCATTTAATTTTTTAATTATTATGTACAATATAATATAGCTAGGCTAGGTTTGCCTTTTAGTTATATCATATTTCAACTATATATACTATTATATTATATTCTAAATAAATGTATAGGTACATTATGTTTTACTATTATTATATTGTTATAGGGCCTAACAATATATGTTGAATTACATATTCAATACATTAAATATTTTGAATATTTTTGAAATAATAAAAAATTTTATGCAATTATTAAGTTTACATTTAAATTATTAAATATTCTATTAATTAATTGTATAAAAATTGCTGTAAATATACCTATATAATTATTTTTTAGAATATTTTAGTTAAAAACCGACGATCTGCTCAATATTCGACAAACATTTATCGGAGGTGAAAAAAGTTATATGAACGGTTGATTGGTGTTAAAAGAATATCTATTCAATATTAAACAATATTAAGGAATGTTTAAAGAGTACTTAACGAACCTTGAAGATTAAAGGTTTTTTAAACCTTTAAGTATATATAATTATTTCATATTGAGTTCCATGTCATTTCATATTTATAGTGTGTTAAATTAACATTAATTTAGTTGATATCCAATTGGTTGGCAATACTTATTCAGGGTTAAACATTGACTTGCCTACTTTGATTTTATGTTTATTTAATATTTGCATGCTATGTGGGAGCTATCTACGATCATTTGACTTTAAGTTACACCAAAAACTAAAATCGATTTTGATAAAACGTGATATTATTGGTAGGCTAAATTTCTATTTTATAATAGATCAATAGCCAATAGATTACCTATAAATCACATTTTTTTATTTAAATCCCGGTAGTCGAGTTTTGGACAAGTACCTACATAGGTAACTTATAATAATTCATATTATAATTTAATTAGGTACCAAAAAAATATAACTTCTCAAACACTGTGTCTAGAGGAACTGGTGGGATAATGCATTCGAATAATAAAATGTCTATAAACTTTTACGACCAGTTTCGCATAGTTAAATTTGGCATGCGAACTATAACTGAAATAGATAACCAGAATAGGTACATTGCTGATCACAAAGTACTTTCTGTAAAAGTACATACGATTTAATATTTATCAATAGACTGTATAGATACTTAGTATAATATAAAGTTCTATGGATTTATCATAGTAAATAATATATTTTATAATATCTATGGCAATCATCAATTGTCGACATTCGTCGGCGACGATAAACAATTTTAATAATTTCAGTGAACAAATAAGTAATAAGCCATCAATATAGACCGACAGTTATGAGCCGTATACATTATAAGGTAAGTTTTAACACAAACTCATACATTTCGTTATAATCAGGTATTAATATTTCATAAAATATTTTGATACTTTCAAGTTTCAGTTCAGAGCGAGATGAAGATGGATAAAGATGGTTTCTTCGGCGACGGCGGCACTCTAGCTAGGTTTCACCGAAAGAGTCGATGCTTACGCGTAAGTTTGTTTTCATATTATTACTATTTTACATTCACTTTTTAGGCTTAAATAAAATATTTATTGCCACGGACAATCTGTTAACTGGGTTACGTAGAAGCATTTATAAGTTTAATCCCAAAAGCGCAATGTATAAAATACGCGAGACCGTCTTCGTTTCACCACGCCAAGTTTAATACGCAACTTTTTGCATGTTATACTATATACGCCGGGTATCACCTTAGGTTTGCGCGAAGTATTTAAAACAATATAATGTTATTAATCTTTATATTTTATATTTTTATATACATAAATACATTATACACCCCATATATTTTATTAGCATACTTACAGATTTTTTAGTGTAGTTTATACCCTATAGATGGCTACAGATATAGGTATTACATGTCTTGCAATTATATATTTTACTATAATTATTAATTTCATTATAATATAATATATAACAATACACTTTAAATTAAATTAGATGTTACCAAGACAGACAGTCTTAAAACAAACTCTTTTCTGGACGTTATTCAGAGATCACTTTGGGATAAATGCCAAACGTATAAATGTTAATTAAATTAAAAACAATTAAAAAACATTTTGTGAAAGGAACAAGATCACTGCTAATATTTAAGTTTTAATTATTATTAACAAATACATATACATAATAGATATTTTAATAGCTTTTTACTATTAACATATTCAGTGTAAATATAGTTTCTGATCAACTTACCTATAAATAAGTACCTTCTATAAAATAATTATTCATATCAAATAATACTAACAATTTAATGCAAGGATTCTCATAAATTGATCTTTCAGCAGCCTTAAAACACCAAAAATACATTTACACAGACCACAAGAAAAAATAATTAAAAATATTAAAAAAATAAAGAACACATCATTATAAAATTAATATAGTCATCGATCCGCTAGGAATCTAAAATTATAGACTTAGAGTTTTAGAAATCTAGTTGGTATTATGGTATTTGATGAATTTACTGCATACGTTTATGGCTTTATGTTAACTCTAAAATCCAGTAATCACATTTTTATTTAATAATTCATAAAATACAATATACTCTTATAAAAATATTCTTGTGTTTCTGATATATATTCATCACCTTAATCAATAATTAAATTGATAAACTAAAATAATAATTTAAATAATACCTATATCATATTATTATAATTCAAATTCAAAATTATAAACTATTTGGTTTTATTGTCATATCAAATTTCAATAAACAAATTGTTCCTTAACACGGAACTCTTTGATATAAAAAGTTGAATTATATTATATCCGTGGATTCATCATATTGACGTACCTAGTATAATATCTATATCATTTATTTATTTATCTATGGCAAATCTCAAAGTCATTGTAGTCTTGCAGAAGACACAGTCGATTAAAAATTCTAAAATTTCAATAAGCAAAGAACTTACTGCGTTTCGTACAATTTTATTTTTCATAAATTACAATATTCTAAGTTCTGTATAATCTGGAGCGTTTCCTCATGGGCTTCGCAGTTCACACACGTCACGGATTCCGCCGAAAGAGTCGATACTTAAAGTAAGTTTGTTTTTATATTCTTTTGGGGCTTAAATTTACTTTTAAGACTTAAAATTAATATTTAATGTCACGAAAAATGTGCTATCCAAGTGTTGTATGCGCATATTTTAGTTCCGAACCAGAAATTTATAAAATACGCGAGATATAAACGTCGTCGTCATTTTTCCAGTCCCTGTTCGTAGAATAATTATAATTAATAGGAGCTTACCTATATAAGGTACTTAATATATATATGTTTTGGTTAAATTTATAGAAATATATGTTATAGCTTATAACTGATAATAGTCATAAGATACAATTTTAATTAATAACTGGTAATTTTTTTTTCCAAATAAACGTTATTATAAGTTATAGGTAAATATTAATTTAGTGTCACATACTTAACTTCTATTGTTCACCTAATATCTATATTCTATATCATAGGGATTAGGGCCGTATAACCATGCACACATAAAAGTAATATTCACGGAATGGTCAACTGCTTAACCTGACGTGTGCGCACTTATGAATAACATACCTACTCATATACTCGTATAGGTATATAAATATACCTATATAAATAGTGTAATACTACATACACGAATGTGTTGCCTATTATGTCCCTAAAAGTTCAACAACTATTATTATATTTATTTATTTTTTACATATAGGTAGGTTACGTCATTACAAGACTAATTAAAATCACATTTATTTTATTTTCTCGAACACAATGTTTCTAAGATTATTAGTTAAAATATAATTTATTGGTATAGTATTAAATAAATTAATGAAATAGAACAATTAATACATCTACTATAATTATTAGTAATAATAATATATCCATGGATAAATTATTAAAATACAAAACGAACAAACGAAAAACGATTCTGAGCAAATACATCATTAACTAATAAATAATATTGAGATTAAAGTATTTTATTTTACTATTAGACATTAGTACCTACAATAGTAGGTTAAATTAATTTTTGCCCAAAAAATTACATTTGAAAGTGTCATTGTTTATATAAATTATAATTATATACTCTAAAAGTTTCATAAATCCGCGAATACCTACTATTTTTAAATTACAACAAAATAACTAAAATCGTTATTCTTCGTTTTAATATGTAATTTCGTCAAAATTTTAACTTATAATATCTGTAAGAAGTAACTGTGTTTATAATAGATTTTTTGGTTACAATATGAACCAGGGGCGGACTGAGCCGGCGGGATACTGGGAACTTTCCCGGTGGGCCGCTACTAAAAAATGATTTGTTATTGCTATTTATTTATAATTATTATTAATATAAAAGATCGGCATAAATCGGTAGAAAATCGGTATAAAAATAAATTATAAATATTTTTTATTTTCATACCATGACGCGTGTGTGAAAAATTGTTTATATTAAGTGTTTAAGATGTTAGATTTCGGTACGGCTGATTGTCCACCCCCCTCACTCTTCAGCATCAATGCATCAGAAATTATTATTTATAATTAGGCCACGGATTTAAATATAAACTGCATTTTCTGAATTTTCTATGACATTGCTTTCCAAGCAAAGAATTCGTTTCATATATTATCAACGAATTGAAAAATGAAATTAGAACATTTATATGGGTTGAAGTCAAATATTTTAAGGCATTTTTCTTGTTTTTAATGCATTTAAATCTACGTCCTATTTATAACTTAACGTTTTAGGTTGATAACTATTATGTAGGTAGGTACCGTTTTGTATGTTCAATGTAACGTTTTTAATTCAAAAAGTAGCTAAATGAGTCAAATGATTTTGTCAAGGGGGGGGGGAGGAGGATATGGCTGATTTTTTAACATGCACAATTTCAAGTGTTCATAACCTCCTATGCTACTCTAAGGAGAAGTGACACAATTTCGTAAGAGAGGAGGCGTGAAAATGTTTAAAAAAAAACACGAATTTATTTAGTTATTTTGTTATTTAGGTAATACATATTAATTAATAGGTATTTCTTAAATTCTCTTTATTATTTTATTTGAAACATTATTTTTAAGTATTGGGATCAATAAAACTATTTTTATTTAATTACTATTTTATATCAATTAGAATTTGTTAATAAACCAAGTAATAAATAAATGGTTACCAAGTAAAAAAACCGTTATCTATATTGTAAATTTGAATTCAATTTACCGCATAGAAAAAAATAAATGTTTTTTTGAAGATAATGTAAAAATATCCATCATCCATCGGTTAGGACCATATATATATTTTCTATGATTAGGACGGTTAGGTGCCTATTTTTTTAAATGTCATTAATCTCAATACTTCCAGACTGAACTTTTGGATCGAAGATATGCATTTTCCTTGGCGGAGATGCACAGCTCTGACACTAGACAATATTATACACTCGAAGGGAACGCGTTTCGCCGGAAGAATAAATAATTACGTAAGTTTTGTCCTTTTACTCTGTTGACGCGGTAGACTTAATGTAAATATTTATTGTCAGACAAACTTATATACTCGCTAGGCGTAGAGTAGTTTTTAAAATCCAGTTGTTATGGGTGTACAAAAATAAGGATAATATGAAAAATACCTTAAATTATAATACTTTGCCTACAACTGTTAGTTTATTGTTATAGTAGAATAATTTTTAAAATTTGAAATCAATGATTAGGCAATGCTTTTATAAGTAGGAAGGTAGGTTTTTATACCTACCTAATAAAATAAGAAAATACATAATGATTAATGTTATTTAATATGATTTGTAAGTACATAGCAGATTATACCTACCACTTGGTGACGATTATTTTTGTCTTATACGTTCTTCGTAATTCCGTTCCGTCACGATAATTTTAGTTTTCGTTAAATGTGAAACATACATTTTCTACGCATACGGGATACGGGTATTAAACATTTGGGTTTTAAGAGAACACCTAAAACGTACGTTTTATTTTGGGGGTTTTACGGGATATACCTAAAGGAAATTTTCTTCAAATTTTCACATTTCTAGGTTTATATAATATCTGTAGACTGTAACGCATAGGTCATTAGAATATTGTAGAACATTTTACTGCATAAGATGCGTGTTATTTCACAAATGGTATTCGTCAGTGAAAATTTTCAAACTGGGAATAATATTATATCATAAGCAGATTGAAATGTGTTAACGTTTCAGTGCTTCGAAGACTAAGTTTCGTAGTAGATTTTGATTCCGTCACGGGGTATGTATTTTCTTATTTCTCAGTAGGTTTTTTTTTTATTATTGTTAATTGATCAAAGGATGTATTGCCCGAAATTTTTCAATATTTGTATTGTAATTATACTGGTAAAACACTATTCCGGCTATCAATAAAGTCGTGTTAAAAATTAGAAAATTGGGAGGTATGATATTTTTTTAAGTAATTCTTTCGAGTAGGGAATTCGCTCAATGATATTTAAATATTTTCACCGATAATCAAGTACGATGACTTGTAGGTAACTAGAGACTGGGTGAATAGGAATTAGGTAGTGTGTAATATGGCGAAGATAAGGAAATGGGTCAACAGGATTTCAGAATGTTTGGTGTATGAAAGGGAAAGATGAAAAAGAAATGTAAGGTTAGGGTAGGTAAGTGGAGTGAGGGTAGCAGATATGAGAATAATAAGTTAGGTGTTAAGGTACAAAAGAGGATAGAATAAGAAATTAATTAATTAAGGGTAGTGTAGGTTAGTGTATATATTGTAGTGAAAACAAGAGAGAATAGGTTTAGGTGGTTCGGTCACTGTATGATAAGAGATAGTGAGAGTTGCTATAGAAGTTAGTTAATTTAGGTGGGAAATGAGGGGCGAGAAGACTGAAGAAGAGATGGATAGACAGAATACCGATCATATGGAGGTGTGGAATGAGAGTGGCTGAACCTGTATATAGCTGTGAGAGACGGGGGAAGAAAAAGTGTAAAGGTAGAATAGTTATGTTAACAATGCTGAATATGTAGGAAAAGATCTTGAATTGCAAAGGCCACTAGCTTAAACTAACCATAGGTTTACTAACCTTCTTATGACTCATTAGGACACTTTTCAGAATAAAAAGATCCTGAGTTGCTGCAGGTTGCCGAACTTAAGTGTTTGATTATCAAGTTGATCCTCTGATTGTTGACACCATGGATAGTCCACGCCTATATTAAATACATTTGAGGCCGCGTTCCCGGAGGGGAAGGCAATTGAGGCTCCTTTATATTGATAGTCGATACTCGATATGAGTATACTTTATTTGGCCTCAATTGTTCCCCTCGAAGGACGAAGACCGCTGATAAGACCATTATGTCCTATCCATATCTTTATTATCTATGATGGAGCCATACCCAGCTCACTCGTGTAAACTTTTTGCTGGTTGGGATGTCAGCGCACTATTTGTTTTCCATCTTTGACCCACGCGTAGCATACCAAATGTACGATTAAGAAAACACTAAAATGATTGTGCGTGGGTCGGAAAGGGAAATAAATGGTGCGCTAAAAATCTGACATCCTCTTAAGTGTTAAATATTTGCCTGCCTGTATGCACTAAAGACAGGTATATATATGCACTGAAATATTCAAAAATATTAAAAATAATAAAATATTCAAAAAAATACTGAATGAAAACGTTTTTATTAAAATTTTTTTAAATTAATAAATAATAATTCAAATTGGTTTACATTAAAAAATTTTTGTTTACACACTTGGTAGGTAGGTAACGTATGAACCGAAAATATAAAAACATTTTAAGAAAATAAGCATAAATACGAAGAAATCATGAAAACATGCAATTATATTAACTTACCAGAAAAAAACGCATATTGGTAATGGTGTTGTAATAATAGAGATCTCCCCAAAAAAATACGTACTAATAGTTCAAACAAATCATAAAAGCCAACTGTAATAAATATTAATTTATGATAAAGTATATTAAAAAGCATTATTATCATAAATGAAACAAAACTATCAACTATGGACCGTCACATAATATAGGTATTTCTATATTTTTAGCTTCATAATTTCTGTTAAAATATTAGGAAAATGTATTAAGTACCGTAAAAGTGCTAAATTTGAGTTATTACTTAAAATATTATATTCATAACAAATTATAATAGAAGGTTAGGTACTGTTATTCCACATAGGTACCTATATTATAGTTTAATTTAACTACAACATTCTAGTAGAGTCTGATAAAATTTGGTTCCACGATCATACAAACTTTAAATACTAAACTATGGGTCTGAAATTTAGTTTATATAGATCTAAATAATCCAAAACATATAATATTGCTTCAAAATATAAAAATAAAGTGTCTAGTATTGTAGTAGGTAGGTAACTATCAAAAAAAAAACTAAAAAAAATCATACTTGAAATCTATGTATAATATACGTATATTGTAATAAACGTTCAAATGTTTACTATAGTACATTATAAAAAATTAACTTAAGTTCAATATAATACATTATAACAGGTGTTCAAATAAACATTTCATAACCACAAATTTTGTTAATTTACACAGTCTCTCTTCAATTTTAAATTTTTCTTCAAATTATCTAAAAAACATAAATGTTTAGTAAATTGGAAGACTTGATTAAGTATTTAATCATTTATCTAAAAGAGATGTGCCGGGTCGCCACATTACTATATCGAGGGGCCATGGTGCAAGTGTCGTCCATAAATATCATAACATATATTATATTAGAAATACAAACTTAATATTTCACTAACAGTAAATATTATAAAAAAATATTACGTAATGTACTATACTCATATTATATTATGATTGTATTAGTTACAAACTCTTGAATTATAAGAGTTATGTTTGAGGATTTAATTAATTTCCTAAAAGGAAATGCCTCATGGTTGTCTCAGTAGGTTAGGTTTACTAATTATTACTAATTATACAAAATACTGAAAATTAATGAAATCACAAATATTAGTACAATAGAGAGACTGTGCATTGATTTACAAATTTGTCTTAAATTTACTTTTTGCATAGAGAATATGAAGGTGGGCTGGGCTCTTAATTAATATCAGAGTATGGGGGGCAGGTCTGGGATTTCATATTATCATTAATAGAGACTCGTTAATCGCTTTTATGTGCTTCAAATTGTTTACACGAGTGAGCTGGGTATGGCTCCATCATAGATAATATAGATATAACATAATGGATAGGACATAATAGTATATGGTAATAGTCTTACCAGCGGTCTTCGAGGGGAACTAAGGTGTCAACAATCTAAGGATCAACTTGATAATCAATCACTTATAAGTTCAGCAACCTGCAACTCAGGAACTTTTTATTCAAAGTGTGCTAAGTAATTAGTCATAAGAAGCTAGTTTGGGAAACCTAAGGTTAGTTGAAGCTATGGTAATGATAGATGACTACAATCACTGGTCGTGAGCTTTGCGATGATCTTTTCCTACTAACTATAAAGGTATTCGATATTGTAAACATAACAATGAAAGAAAATATTTAAATATTATTAATTTGGTTATGTTAGGTTAGGTTAGGATAGGACAGTAAATTAGACGTTAACTAATTATTATAGTTTTTAACACGGTCTTAAAGACTGTCAGCTAGAGTTGTACCAGTATAGTTATTAAAAACATAGGTCCAAACACAATATTATTTTAAATTAAACATTATTTTATATCCTTCATAAATTACAATCACATAATAGAGTCTGTGCAGGACCTTTTTCTGATTTAATTTTTTTGCATCCTTTATAAATAAATTACATTCGTTTTTATACATTTTCTAATACATATATTACGGTGATAGACCTCTGATCATAATAACTGTTCGTTTTATTATAATGTAAACAATACCTAGTTTTTGGATAGTAGTTAATATGTATTGCAATATTTAACTTCCAGCGTATTCTTTTCTTTAGTGTTATTTCACACAGATTTCTCAAACAATTTTTTTTTCAATTCATTGAACTCTAGTAGATTTTTTTGTATAAATATTTTTCAAGATTAACTGGCTATACCCGGGAGTACGCTGAGTACCCGTGTCCTCCTAAAGCGTGTTCCTAAAGTAAAATTTTTTCCACATTTTTTTTTTTGTTTTCTAAAATTAATTTGCCTGCAGGCTCCCTTCTTCAATTTTTTGATTCAATTGACTTTAAAATTGATAACTAATCATTCTTTAATGAACTAAATATATTGAATAGTTTTTTCTAAATTTTTTTTTTTTGTTTTCTAAAATCTATTTGTCTGCGGGCGCCAACACCTCCCTTCAATTTTTTTTTTTTATGTTTTTAACTCTAGCCAAATTTTTTAAATATTGACAATCTGGTGCCCCATGAATAATCATTCTTTAATGAACTAAATATTTTGAATAGTTTTTTCTAAATTTTTTTCCAAATTTTTTTTTTGTTTTCTAAGATCTATTTGCCTGCGGGCGCCAACACCTCCCTTCAATTTTTTTTTTTTATGTTTTTTACTCTAGCCAAATTTTTTAAACATTGACAATCTGGTGACCCAAGAATAATCATTCTTTAATGAACTAAATATTTTGAATAGTTTTTTCTGTTTAAGTTCCGGGACATTTTAGTTTGAACTTTGTAATGTGTATCACACAGTCAAATTTTTTCCAAATTTTTTTTTTGTTTTCTAAAATCTATTTGCCTGCAGGCGCCAACACCTCCCTTCAATTTTTTTTTTTTAGTACTGTAACTCTAGTTGAATATTTTGTATTGACTTGAAAATTGATATCATGGTGACCCAAGAATAATCATTCTTTAATGAACTTAATATTTTGAATAGTTTTTTCCAAATTTTTTTTTGTTTTCTAAAATCTTTTTGCCTGCGGGCGCCAACACCTCCCTTCAATTTTTTTTTTTTAGTACTGTAACTCTAGTTGAATATTTTGTATTGACTTGAAAATTGATATCATGGTGACCCAAGAATAATCATTCTTTAATAAACAAAATATTTTGAATAATTTTTTCTGTTGTAAGATTTTGGAGATTTTAGTTTTTTGTTTGTTATGTGTATTTCCACAATATAATTTATATAAATTTTTTTTGTATTCTAAAATGCATTTGCCGGCGGGCGCCACCACCTTCCTTCAATTTTTTATTATAATTTAACTTTAGCCGAATATTTTAAACATTGATAACCTGGTACCATACTATCCTTCTTTTATGAACTAAATATTTTGAATAGTTTTTTCTGTTTAAGTTCCGGGACATTTTAGTTTGAACTTTGTAATGTGTATCACGAAGTCAAATTTTTTCCAGATTTTTTTTTTTGTTTTCTTAAATCTATTTGCCTGCGGGCGCCAACATCTCCCTTCAATTTTTTTTTTTAGTACTGTAACTAGTTGAATATTTTGTATTGACTTGAAAATTGATATCATGGTGACCCAAGAATAATCATTCTTTAATGAACTAAATATTTTGAATAGTTTTTTCTAAATTTTTTTCCAAATTTTTTTTTTGTTTTCTAAGATCTATTTGCCTGCGGGCGCCAACACCTCCCTTCAATTTTTTTTTTTTATGTTTTTTACTCTAGCCAAATTTTTTAAACATTGACAATCTGGTGCCCCATGAATAATCATTCTTTAATGAACTAAATATTTTGAATAGTTTTTTCTGTTTAAGATTCTGTGCATTTTATTTAGAAGATTTTAATGTGTACCTATTTCCACAATATAATTTATTGAAATTTTTTTTGTTTTCTAAGATCTATTTGCCTGCGGGCGCCAACACTTCCCTTCAATTTTTTTTTTTAGTACTGTAACTCTAGTTGAATGTTTTGTATTGACTTGAAAATTGATATCATGGTGACCCAAGAATAATCATTCTTTAATGAACTAAATATTTTGAATAGTTTTTTTCTAAATTTTTTTGAAAATTTTTTTTTTGTTTTCTAAAAATCTATTTGCCTGCGGGCGCCAAAACCTCCCTTCAATTTTTTTTTTATGTTTTTAACTCTAGCCAAATTATTTAAACATTGTCAATCCGGTACCCTTTAAAGAATTCTTTAATGAACTAAATATTTCGAATAGTTTTTTCTGTTTAAGATTCTGGGCATTTTAGTTTGTACTTTGTAATGAGTATTCATACAGTAAAATCTATTTGCCTCCAGGCGCCAACCCCTCCCTTCAATTTTTTTTTTTAGTACTGTAACTCTAGTTGATTATTTCGTATTGACTTGAAAATTGATAACTTGGTGCCCCATGAATAATCATTCTTTAATGAACTAAATATTTTGAATAGTTTTTTCCAAATTTTTTTTTTGTTTTCTAAAATCTATTTGCCTGCGGGCGCCAACTCCTCCCTTCAATTTTTTTTTTTTTAGTACTGTAACTCTAGTTGATTATTTTGTATTGACTTGAAAATTGATAACTTGGTGCCCCATGAATAATCATTCTTTAATGAACTAAATATTTTGAATAGTTTTTTCTAAATTTTTTTGAAAATTTTTTTTTTGTTTTCTAAAAATCTATTTGCCTGCGGGCGCCAAAACCTCCCTTCAATTTTTTTTTTATGTTTTTAACTCTAGCCAAATTATTTAAACATTGTCAATCCGGTACCCTTTAAAGAATTCTTTAATGAACTAAATATTTCGAATAGTTTTTTCTGTTTAAGATTCTGGGCATTTTAGTTTGTACTTTGTAATGAGTATTCATACGTTAAATTTTTTGTATTGACTTGAAAATTGATAACTTGGTGCCCCATGAATAATCATTCTTTAATGAACTAAATATTTTGAATAGTTTTTTCTAAATTTTTTAGAAAATTTTTTTTTTGTTTTCTAAAAATAGATTTGCCTGCGGGCGCCAACACCTCTCTTCATTTTTTTTTTTATGATTTTAACTCTAGCCAAATTTTTTAAACATTGACAATCTGTTTCCCTTTGAATAATTCTTTAATGAATTAAATATTTTGAATAGTTTTTTCTAAATTTTTTTCCAAATTTTTTTTTTGTTTTTTAAAATTGATTTGCCTGCGGGCGCCAACACCTCCCTTCAATTTTTTTTTTAGTACTGTAACTCTAGTTGAATATTTTGTATTGACTTGAAAATTGATAACTTGGTGCCCCATGAATAATCATTCTTTAATGAACTAAATATTTTGAATAGTTTTTTCTAAATTTTTTTGAAAATTTTTTTTTTGTTTTCTAAAAATAGATTTGCCTGCAGGCGCCAACACCTCTCTTCATTTTTTTTTTTATGATTTTAACTCTAGCCAAATTTTTTAAACATTGACAATCTGTTTCCCTTTGAATAATTCTTTAATGAATTAAATATTTTGAATAGTTTTTTCTAAATTTTTTTTTTGTTTTCTAAAATGCATTTGCCTGCGGGCGCCAACACCCTCTTTCAATTTTTATTTTTGTTATGTAACTCTAGTTGAATTTTTTGTATATACTTTTTAATGTGTATTCCTACAGTAATATTTTTTTTTTAATTTTTTTTTGTTTTCAAAAATGCATTTGCCTGCGGGCTCCAACACCCTCTTTCAATTTTTTTTGTTATGTGACTGTAGTTGAGTTTTTCGTATAGACTTTAATGTGTATTCCTACAATAATATTTTTTTTTAAATTTTTTTTTGTTTTCTAAAATGCATTTGCCTGCGGGTGCCAACACCTTCTTTCAATTTTTTTTTTTGTTATGTATCTCTAGGTGAATTTTTTGTATAGACTTTTTGAACATTGATAACCTGGTGCACTTTGCATAATCCATCATTACTGAACTAAATATTTTGAATAGTTTTTTTCTGTTTAAGATTCTGGACATTTTAGTTCGAAGTTTTTAATTTCAATTTTTTTTTATTTTCTAAAATTCTTTTGCTTTCGGGAGCCAACACCCTCCTTCAATTTTTTTTTTTGTTATGTGACTAGTTGAATTTTTTGTATAGACTTTTTAATGTGTATTCCTACAATAATATTTTTTTTTAAATTTTTTTTTGTTTTCTAAACTGCATTTGCCTGCGGGCGCCAACACCCTCCTTCAATTTTTTTTTTAGTTATGTGATTTTATTTAGTACAGTATGTCTGATCCTAGTTCGAATTTTGTGGTTTTATTTATATTATGTAATTTTAAGGATTTTTTTTTATCTTAAAATTAATTATGCATAGATATTTTTTTTTATAGAAACATAATTTTGTGTGTTAATTTATAATATGAAGTCGAATATGAAGTATTAGTTGGTGTTTTGGCAATTTGGTTGAAGCCAATTGTGTCAATGAATTTGTTATGTTCTCATATACTTTTGTAGTTTTGTACATTAGTACTCAATATATTTATTCTATACTTTTATAAATCTTTATTAAATCTAATAGACAAACGTATAAATGTATAATATACACTTAAACATTTTACACTTAGTATCTAACCAAATAAAATATTATTATTTTTCCAAATATGTTGTGTTTATGAATGTTTCCAATACTATTATTATGTATTATGCATACAGCAGTATTATTATTATTATTATTATGAACCTTTTACATAAAAACATAAATAATACACAAATACTGCCAAATATGTTTAGGTAGTGATTTATTATTTTGTAAAATATCATTAAGATTAAAGATCATTATTATATAGATTATAGATAATCTTTACATTTGTAATTAGTAATTACCGAATAAACCTTGAACAAATTACCTAACAAAAAAAATTATTTATACATGCATTTTTTTTTTGTCATTTAGTACAACATTGAAGTATTAATAATAAAAAAGGTGGGCTAGTGGATGTCGCTCTGCTGTACAGTAGGTTACAAGTGGATCACTGTATAATGGATGGGATTAAATTTGAATTAAATGATATAATATCATTGTGTAAGAAAAACGATTCTGAGCGGAGACGGTATGTCAGTCTAGGTTTAAGACATTATATAGGTACTTATCTATAGTATTAAAAAAAATAATTGACCTATAATAAATTCCAAATTAATCATATCACAATATCCATTAGGTACTTATAACGCGTTATACATCAACAAAAAACCGTGATACTATCATAGATATAATATATTAGTATACTTTAGAAGTTTCAAGTACCCACGAATAATATTATACAATCTCAACAAAATAACCGAAAAAATATTCTAAGTTTTTTCTTAACTCAAAATAATTTGCTAATTTTCGTGATTTTTCATTATTTTGTCAATTTTTGAACTTTAAATGATTAACCACCAACAATATTCACTTTCTAATCGAACAAGATACTGAAGTTGAAAATCGAAGCATTATTTCGACTACTTATTGTGTACATAGACAAAAAAAAATTTTAAAAAAACACATCATTTTAAAATCAATACATTCATCGTTCCACTCAGAATCTAAAAACTAAATTATCAGTTTGTTTTATCTTATTTTTCTATTTTACAAAAATAATAGCTTTAATAAATTCAAAACATGCCATGGTGTCTGTAATAGTCAGTGTCAATGTTTGTTTTATTGTAATGACCAATTAATTAAATAATACCATTGAATATGAATTATGAACTTAATTTTAAAAAATATGAACAATAATTGTAAAAAACTTAAAACACTCACAAAAAACATATGAGGAACCCTCAACTTTTTTTTTCTTCCAGTAATAAGAACTAATGTTACACTTTGTATTAAATGTTCAATGTTTTTGACAAAGCAAAAGTTTTTTATCAACAGTTATTGAAAAAACAACAAAAAAATTTGAAAATTTAAAATTTCTTAAGTTCTCAAAAAGAGTTAAAATATTTTGAAAATTATTCCATGCATAGAAATTGCTAATATAAACATATTTTGGTGAACAGTTCAAGATATACGGTTATTGGTTTTTTAATTTAAAAAAAATAAGAGAATAGATTTTGTCGAAAACTTGGTTACTTATTAATTAAAACTATTAAAACAAGTACGGAGAATATGTTACTTTTTGACACTACAAACTACCAACTAGAAAAAATATTAAAGTTGAAAATCTTGGTATTTTTACTGCTCCGAAATATGACGACAGACCCAAAAATAAAGTCCAATCAGTCTAAAATTAATTTTTATGCCTCATAAAAATTATCAGTGTTTAAACTTATTTAAATATTGGTGTTAAATTAAAATAATAATATTTAAAAGTAAGCGTTTAATTTAACTTGTGGTTGAATTATTTTTGTCTATATATTTAAAATAGATACTATTTTAGATTCTGAGCAAAGCAATGAATGTATTGATTTTACAATGTGCGTTTTTTTTTTTTTTTAATTTTTTTAATTTTTTTTTGTGCCTGTCATCGATTCGAGTTATCGAGATTTCACTGCATATGCAAAGAGCAAAGGCAAACGACGACTAAATTGAGTATTGACACATAAAATCGAATGGCATTTATTTTGATTTACAAAACGTTTATAGCGATAACAAAAAAATAATATAATGACTTGTAAAGGTGCGTAGGTATACAATTAATACATAATACATTAATCAATAATAACAGGCATATTATATTCTATATGATTACGTTTCAGTACAGAATAAGACAAGTAGGTATAATTAGTGAAAGTAGGTATATTAATTGGCTAGAATGCTTTGGCGAACTAAACAAAATTAAATTAAGAAAGTTATGAATTGTTAATGATTATAAACGCGATGGACATTATTTATATTGACAAAACAAAGGTGTAGGGACTAAGGGAATTTGGAGTGAATGGCACGTAAGTTTAAATCATTTGTATGAACTGAAATCGACAAATTTTACTTAAATTTTTTTCTTTTATTAAATAAAGAAGTAAAGTTTATAAAAAAAGCAAAAAAAGCCAACGGCACGTAGTGTTCCCAAGCGGTCACCCATCCAAGTACTGCTTAACTACTCCGACGTTGCTTAACTTCAGTGATCGGACGAGAATTGGTGTATTCAACGTGGTATGGTCGTTGACGACTGTAAGTTGAAAAATTATAATATTTAAATAAACTATCTAACAAAATATTATTCATGTTTTTATATTATATTACAATAATATAAGTTAATTATAAGTAAATAATGGATTATTAGGTTTAAAATATGATTCTAATATGTTCTAAAAAATCCAAAAATATTCTCTTAATAATCCTTAAACTATAGTAATATATAATATATTGCTTTACTGCTCTAGTTATATGCTTTTTTTCTTCAAATAGTATAAATATATATTATAATATCAATAACTGAATTACCAGTCATAACAGTGCCGCAACAACCGCAGGGGCAGCCGGGGCAATGCCCCTGTAGAGGGCTGCTAATCGTTGGCTCAAGGGGCCCCGACGGCGCACAGCATCTACTTTAAATTTTTAAATAATTGCATGTGATGTAGAAATTATGGTAAACATTGATGGTTTACCAATATCAGCTTCATCCAATAGTCAGTTATGGCCAATATTATGTTCTGTTTTTCAATATAACCATGTTTTTATGGTTGGTTTATATCATGGAAAGAACAAAAAACCTGAAAGCTCCAATGACTTTTTATCAGATTTTATTCATGAAATTTGTGATATGACTATAAACGGAATATTTTATGATGGGAAAACATGGTTTCAAGATTAAAGGCTTCTCGGTAGATTCCCCAGCAAAAAGCTTTATGCTGTGTATAAAGGGTCATGGAGGTTATTCCAGTTGCGCAAAATGTATGACTGAAGGGGAATATGTTTAACATCGTATTTGTTTCCCTAATAATAATGCTAGCTTTAGAACTGATGAGCAATTTAAAAATCAAGAGGATGAGGAATATCATACAGGTGAAACTTCCTTACTTGAAATACCAAATTTAGGACTGGTGACTTGTGTACCATTTGACTACCAACATTTAATTTGCTTAGGAGTCACCAAAAAGCTATTGACCTTATGGCTAACTAGTAGTCTTCGGGTGAGGCTGTCTTTCAAAAAACATGAGGCTATTTCTACAGATATAAAAAAAATATATTTTACCTTATGTACCACTAGAGTTTCAGAGGAAGCCACGTTCATTAAATATGTTTAGGCAATGGAAATCAACTGAACTAAGGATGTTTTTGTTATATATTGGTGCTGTTATACTGAAAAATCATTTAAAAAATGATATATTTAACAATTTTTTATGTTTACATGTTGCCATTCGATTGCTGTGTTCAAGCAAATATTGTAACATACCTGAGTATTTGGAATATTGCAATAGTTTATTGGGCCATTTTGTAGAAACGTTCAAAGATATCTATAGGATTCACCATGTTTCCCATAATATACATGCTCTTGTCCATTTGACAAAATATGTAAAAAAATATGGTTCATTAGATAACTTTTCTACATTTCAGTTTGAGAATTATATGCAACAAATTAAAAAAATGATTAGAAAATATGACAGGCCTTTGCAGCAAATTGTTCGAAGACTAAATGAAAAGAATTCTTGTTTTGTAAATATGAATTGTGATTGTGATACAACTATAGATTATACATACGGAAAACAACATTATGAGGGACCTTTACTCTCGACTTCAAAGAATCCACAGTATTCAAGTATAAAGTGCAAAGCTTTCACTCTAATTTGTAATGATCCTAAAAATTACTGCTGTACTTTATACAATGGTGACATTATAATTATAAATAATATTGCTCATCATAAAGAAAATAATAATAAAGTCTTAATTGGAAGAACATTTTTAAGGTTAAATAATATATTTGAAATACCATGCAAATCTTCTTTATTGGATATTTACATAGTAGAAAATCTTTCTGAAGAACTGTTTTGGCCAATAGAAGAAATTCAACATAAAAATTGTCTTTTTGCAATACCCAGAAAATTTGGTTCTTTTGCATCAATTCCTCTAATGCATTCAGACATATAATATAAAAAAATTTCAACAATGTATATTAACTGTAAATATGTACCTATATACAACATAGGTACACACTTTTAAAAATATTATATTTTCAAATTAACAAATTTGTCATTATTTTTTAGGATATTAATGATAATTGTATTATTGCATTGTTTTCAGAAATTTTATAATCGTAGAATTTGAGGATGGACTTCAAATTGTTTCCAAAAATTGGAAAAAATATAATGATATCTTTTATCCTGATGGTATAACTAATAAAAACAAATACTACAAATTAGTTTCAAAAATGGTTTCTCCAGGCTACCAACCAGAAAAATGTAAATGGTCACTACACTCTGTCATAAAAATCTATGGCTCTGATGGTTAGTATTGTTTTTTTTACATTAATATGTTTTATGTCTGCGGGTCAAAAAAAAAATGCAACAGTTTTTCTGACCGTAACTAAGCAGTGTGAAATAATATTTTCATATATTGTATTTTAAATATTTTAAAAAAAATGAATGGTTTTGCAGACGTATTTGAAAAGGCTGTAAAAAAATTACAAATTGCAGAAAACTACAGTGATGTAAATACCGATACTGATGTAATTAATGCCAAAAGTCAACGTCGCATGAGGGCAAAAAAAAAGTATGATTCTGAATCAAGCTCTGAATCTCCGACAAAACTTAATTATCCAGTAAAAGTGACATCTTCAAAGCGTTTGAAGTATCCAAATCCTCCTGAACCTATTGGTATGAATAATTTTATATTGTATTTATCAATTAGTAATGATATTACTAATAGCTACTCATAAATATATTGTTATATTTACATTAGTTAAACATTTGAAATTATATAACTATGAAACTCTTAAATTCTTATGTTTCAGCATCATCAAGTACATTTAAAATGAAAACTCAAATAACACCAACATTGGACAATCCTGCTACATCAACTCAACGTATGATGACAAAATGTAAATAATTGAAACTTTAATATGTTTATTAAATATAATAATATATATGTCAAATATATTTTAACTAAAGTTAATATTGCACAATATATTATGTAAACACATTTTACTTCAGCACCAGATATGTTTGGCGACCTAGATTTATTGAACCTCAGTAGTATTTCTAATTCAAGTGAACTCAACAAAAGTAATTTTTTTATTACAATTTTTTGTAGTATAATCATTGCATAATATAACAGTAATTTATGTATCAGTTCCAGATTTAACCAAAACCGATGAGCATTTAGATGATAGCTTACTTTCCAAATTAAGCATGGAATTAAGTAAAATCGATTCACTATTTCCAACACAATCCATACAGAAGATTTCTAATCAGCGTACCACTATAAAAAGTAATTTATTATAACTATTGCGACTTAAGTGTTTTTGATATAATATCTATATAGCATTATAATATAATACTACATAGTATTAGGGTTTGTGAATGTATGCATTGACATACAGTTTAAGTAGTTGAAGCGCTCGGCCCGAACAACGGGACAAGCGCCACTGAGCGCATTTTACAATAGACGCGTTTAAAATATTACGGACCATTTCTGTCCGTGTTGGTTGAACATTGCACGTAGCTCGTTGTTCCATCCATCTTCTCTTAATCAACTTACCTTAATGTAATAATATCCATTGAGTCTACTAATACGTTATTCCACCGATAAACGCAATAATGCCGAGACTGGCGCTTGTCCCGTTGTTCGGCCGAGCGCTTCAGTTCTTGTAGTCCTTGTTCCTATGAATCTTATATATATATATATAAACAGAATTATGATATCTCTATTATTTAATAGATATTGCAATGGGTAAATTATCATAGGAAATCTGTATTTAATTATTTAAATATAGGTACTGCTATTATTATGTATTTTAAAAAAAAATTTTTTTTTTTGTAGGTTCTGATATAATGGATAGTGAAGGAAATGATAATTTTGAATTTGATGATGTAATAAAGAATAATAAACCATTTTCATCAAAAAACAAAAGTAAAAAAATGATCAAAACTAGCAGTCAGTGTAAACGTATGTTTAATATAAATTATAACAATAATAACACCTTAGCATGTCCAACCATGTATTATAGATTTATAAGAAAAATGGTGTTCCAAGGGGGGAAATTTGTAAGATTCTATTTTTACTGAGATGCTCATTTTCAAATAATTATTTTATTATAATGTATTATTTTAATGAGTATACTTTTTTTAAATCATGTTTTCAGATGATTTATCTGTTCTTGAAGATCTAGCCGAAGTGAAGGTAAAGGTTCAAAAACTGTTGTTGAATCAAAATACAATACTAAACAAGTTGGACAAATTACTAGCAAATAATGATCGTTCAGTTAATAACTGCCTGCAAAATATTACATCAACACAAATTAATGAATTTGAAATACACTTCAATGACAATTTTCCACTAAAAGAATTAACACAATTTCATCATATTAATGACATTTTAAACAATAAAGCATACTACAGTCTTATGGTAAATAATATTTTGTATGCAAACAGTGTTCATGCACAATATAATATAACATAACATGTGTTCATAAAAAAATTAGCTAAGATTTAATCAATTTTCAGAAAAAGAAACTATTAATGTATGGTGGATCAAGCATTAATGATGTTACACGCCACATTCTTATAAAACTTTTAACCAATGAAATATCAAAACTTATTACACTTACTGGTCATAAAGGAAAAAAAACATGTTTTGCCAGTACAAACTATTTTAAAGTATTACTAGGTATGCTTATTAATCTATCCAAAATAAATTATACTAACCCTATTACATTCTATACATTAAGTAAAAAATATGCTCTGTTTAATCAAATAGCAGCAACTGAAACTGATTTTTCAGATTCCCTCAATCTCATTACTCGAGTATTATAATACATTGCTATAGACATTAGTAGCACCTATACTGTCAACCAGTCCTACATATTTAACTTTTACTGCTTATAAGTTATAACGATGTTGTATGCTAAACTTATTTTATAGAATATTGTACTTATAAGATATAAAAATTACATTTGCATATGTACATATATATATATGTGTGAATTATTTTTATTAATCTTTTTTTATTTTGTTTACATACAGAAGTTTTCCGAGTCTTTTATGAATGAGCCACTGAGAATGATGTCAAACCTGCTATTCAAAGCTGGTTTAAACATGCACCTGACCGTTTAACTACTACACATCATAAAAACAATGGACCCACCAATTCAAATGATCAAAATACATAATTTAACTAGGTATAATAAGAATTTATTATACCTATTTTAAATAGCCATTGATTTTTTTTTTTTATATATATATTATTTATTCTTATAAGAAATAAACTGTTCAAATTAGATGTAAGTATTTGAAGTGTATTATGTTTACAAAATATTATATTAAGTGTATTAAAGTGAAGATTTTATAAAAAAAATAAAAATATTATGAGTTCAATTAGGTACCTACTAATTAAATTGACAATATTGTACATGATGAATGGTTATTTGAGGCGCATAGAACCACAACAGCTTAACCCACAAAAAATCAAATTCTCTTTTATGTGACAAATCGTTTCAGATTGATATAATATTTGAAATCCACTATGGCCTATCCCTCAAAAAAAATTATTCGCTAGATGGCAGCACATAATTCGTTTTGGCATTGATAATTAAATTATTATTTTCAGTGCTAAAATGGCCTAACCCGTTGATAGCGGGTTAGGCCATTTTAGTTTTCAAATAAATTTGCCGCCAATATGTTAGGCAACTGATAAAAAAATAATAAAGTTATCATTATAATGTTATTTTCAATCTGTGAATCTTATCTAATAATAGATTATTAATTGGTATTTGGTACGCTAAGTCTTACAAGGTTAAGTAGTGAACTTGTACTGTTAAATTGATACAACAGATCAGAAAGTAGAATGGCTTAAAATACAATGGTTAAATTATAAAAATGACCAGCATTTTAAATTTAACTATAAATATTCCAACAATTCTGATTTCCCATTTAACAGTGTTTATATTGGTAAAAGGATATCTAAAATTGAAGATTATACTGGAATGTTAGATCTATTGTATCCCAATGGGCATACAATAACCGAAGCAAAAAAAAAGATTTGTTAGATTTACTTGCATTTATACCACCAATAAAACATCAATTTTATAATAATCTTAAAGTTGATAAAAATCATGATGAAGATTATCCAGATCGAAACGAAGATGGACATAGTGTCTAAGTAACTTGCAACCATAAAAATTGGTTTTTAAAAATAATATTTTATAATTATTATTACCCATTATTATTAAAATGTATATGATATTAAATTATATTATTAAGTTTAAATTTATGATTTTTAAAGGTTTATAAGAGTTCTCTGACATTAATATTATTTAAGTTTTTCACCCAGTGTTATTAGTTTGTTTTTATTTTTAATTGATTTTTATTTTAAGACTGATAATGTGATATCAATAATTATTATTAATCTAAAAGATCTCAGACTCAGAGTTGTTTTCATTAAAAAAATATTGTAAATAGATAACTATTGTTTTTTTTTTTTTTTTAGTGTCCTTGTTGATTTAAGTAATTTGATGAAGAATAAAGTCTTATAATATGTCTTTAAATAATATTTATGTACATTACAAAGAAACTGATTAATGAAAATGAGTATAGAAGTAAATTCAAATCGTATATGTTTTTTGCACTAAGCTCAGAACACTAATTTTATCATGTGATGAAAATATTATAATCATAAAAATATATTTCAATCATCAATTATATTTGAATTGTATACTACAACTTGAAACCAGTACAATCAAGTTAATATTATTAAAAGAATCAGATTAAAGTAAATAACACATTTTCAATGAACCGACCTAACCCACCTGACATTGCATATAATAAATATTTTTCAAAATATTGAGTGGCATAACCCACGTTAAAACTTAACTAATATTAAGTGGGTTAATGCTTTATAGATGGTTTTAAAGGCAAGGATTTATAATATATTTAGTGAAATGAGTTTATTTTCTATAAGTGGATTTTATAAGAAAAAAATTTTTTTTGAAAAATAGTCAAATCTATAATTGGCCCTACTGTATAAAAGCACTTTTGTGGGTTAAGCTGTTGTGGTTCTATGCGCCTCATTTAATAAATAATATGAAACTTAATTATATAATCTTGTTATCATTTTTAAGCCCGGACAATTTTAAAAACTATATATGGCACAGATATATAATCGTTATAATAATTATAATTGATTATTTAGTGATTAAAAAATTTGAAATAATCAAACATTAAAAAAATTATAATTCTGGTATTTCAGACTAGACTACATAGCTCATTAATATTTTAGTTGTAGTTGACTATTAATAGCAATACATTACTTATATGTTATAATATATACTTCTAATAATAAGTATCATGTAGTACATATATATATATATAATATAACATATATAAATTATAATTGAATGCTGACTGGAATATATTGTGTGCCTAGTTAAATAATTGATTTTTTGTTTATAGGTACCTATACCTAGGTACTAATTACAATTATAATTATATAACTAAAGCAGTGGCGTATACATAACTTTTGTATGGGGGGGGGGGGGGATCAGTTGCAAACAAATTATTATGGAACAAAAATACCTAAACCTAGGTATGTGCACATTTAAATACCTAATAAATGATAAAACATATATATTATATTCAATACATTTTATTTTAAATTCTACAAGTAGTTATAAAACTGTTCAGAGATTGTTGTTTCCTCATTATATTTTATTTTTCGCACAATTAACTCAATTCGGCAATCGGCATTGGTACTATTACATCTGTTATGACTTGTTCATACAACTGACATAATATTTGTTGTTGATTTTTGTTTTTAGATAATAATATTTATTATTTAAGCTATTTTTAGCTATTTTTATATTTCTTTTTCTAATGTATAGGAAAATGTATTATTATACGCACGGACATGCGGGCGTCGTCTCCGCCGCGTTGATATCGGTGACGGTGGCGACTGGCGACGGCCCGTGGCTGGTCTGCCACATATTATTATCTTATAATAATTTATTATACTTGTATATATAATATACATATTATCAAATATCACATAATACGATTATATGAATATGAAATAAATATATGATTACTGATTAATAATAAGTAAATTATTTTTAATTAATTGTTGAATGTGTTAAAATAAAAATTTACAAAAAATCCTTGCCATTTTTTTTCCTTGTAATTTCCTTACATTAAGTCATTAAGAACACTATTTTATAAAATTTAAAAAAAGGCCTATTGGGGGAGGATCTGACCCCCACATCCCCCCCCTTGTATACGCCCCTGAACTAAAGTTATATTATACATAATTAAATTAAATATAGTTAAATTATTACAATAAAAGTTTTAGACCTATTCTGGAAGCCTACTGGCCCAATAATGGTGTAGTTCCTATTCAAGTCATTTCAGGAACTCCCTAGGAAGCAGACATTCGTAATTACAATTAATAGCCTGTGGACGTCCCATTTAAAGCTTATGACTCAGAATTTAGAACTTCCTTATGTTGTTAGGGGTATATGACATTTAGAAACATACGTGGTAGACAAGTGTGCGGTAGACCGCATACGACATGAATACCCATCCATTTACCAACTTTTTTATAACTGAACTGTACTTTGTCAAATTTGGTTAGGTTAGGTACTATTTTTAATTGACGAAAAATAATAAAATCTGTAATCCTATATAATATTTAGGTACTTACATGTAATAACGTAGAAATAGGATAAAATATAAATACGACTCCTGTCGATAGTTATATTAAAATAGTAAAAGTTAGAGTAGTAAAATTACGCTATTACCTTCCTCCAGGTGTTCGGAGGGCTCTCGAGATCGTGTATTCGAGAATTAGATCAAATACACCGTACAATATAATTTTATGGAAAAATAGCGCATAGAATGTATTAACTGCAATCAACATAAAATATTATATTATATGCCTTACCTGATTCGCAGTTGTTTGTAGATAATATTGTAGGAGTTTTAGGTTTTAGATACCTAAAACAAAGTAATAGGTACTTCAAATACACAAATTGAATTAAAGAACGCACTGATTATTGCTCGCATAAGGAGTCCAATTGTCGCTCGTTGAAATCGGTTTCTTTGGGACTTGAGAGATTGTTATTACTTTGGTGGTTGGTGATCACTGATCATACACTGATTTAAGGGATGGACACGAGGATGCTGACCAGAGAGTGGTGGGCGGCTTTGTCACCAAGTTATCGTAGGCCTGGGAACTAGATTATTCTTTGGCGTCAGCATAAAATAAAGTCACACACATCCTACGTAATATCGTTATGAGTGCGTGCAGATAATACCTTAATTGTCGTTGTTAATGGTTTTATTTGATGCGACCGATTTTTACAAGCGACAGTCTGGCCGTTGTTTATTATTCTGTAAAATTTTAGTTTATTATAATGGTATGTGAGCATATCATTACATCCACCCTGCACTTTTTTGTGTTGTGCCCTCACAACACCGCTCGTGGGCGAGAGTGAGAGCAGTACAAATATTTAAGTAGAGAAGAGATAAAGTGAGAAAAAGTTGAAAGTTGAAAGTCGAAAGTTGAAAAAGTTATACAATTTAAACTGGACATTTATATACATATATATAAAGAAAACAAATTTTACTATACAATCTAAAAGGAACAATGCGAGTAATATTAAAGTTTACATATTACATAGGAAAAAAAAAATAGAAAGATAGAACTGAAGCTGAAAGTTCGTACTCCCCGCATTCCATTGTTGTGTTTCTATTCTTGTTAATAATCTTATATATTTAATATTTTAAGTTCCCTATCTGGTGTTGTAATGATAGCTATACAATTTTTTTTTTTTTTAATTTAATATTTGTGTACCATATATTGTTATGTTGACATGTTATGAATTTTTACATATTTTGTTTTTTTATTCTATATATTCTACATAGTATGTTTTAACTTTTAACTAATGGTGTGCTTATCTAATTATACATTTTTCATATTTAATTCGCTTACAATGTATTTAGTTAATGGACATTTTTTTTTTGTTTTTATGATAACTTAAAAGTTCAACAAAGTTAAATTTTTTTTTACATATTCTTTTTTTGGTATTTCTTAGGCTTAAAATGTATTTTCTTATTAGTACTAGCTTAAAATTAGGTTTATTTTTTGTATTCACTGCTTTAAATTTATCTTATACCTTATACTAACTTAAATTAGGTTAATCATTTTACATTTTTTTTTTTTATTTAAATTTTGTTTTTTTTTACATTTGTAAAATTAGATTCTGAGCGAAGCGATGAATGTATTGATTTTACAATGATGTGTGTTTTTTTTTTTTTTTTTTTATTTTTTTTTTTTTTTGTGTCTGTCATCACCTTTTAGGACAGTAAAAGTGCTTGGATTTTCTTCAATAGTAACTTTTCTGATAGGAAAGTGAATCTAGTTGGTACTTTGGGGGGTTAAAAATAATAATTTCCTAGTAGTTTTCACAAGCGATGTGAAAAACAAAAGAAAAATTAAGGAAAAACGGGAATTTTTACGCAAAATCTGTTTTTGAGAAAATAGATTTTGGTTTTTGGTGTAACTCTAAAACAAATGACCGTAGGGACATGAAATTTTGACTGAATGTTTATATTAGCATTTTCTATACACCATAAAATGTACAAAATATTTTGACTCTTTTTGAGCTGTTTACGGACGTTGTCAGTTTTCAATTTTTTTAGTTTTTTTTTTTCTATAAATATCAATAAAATTTTATTTGCTGGGTAAAAAAGCGTAAAAATTTAATATAAGGGTCCTGATATATCATTCTAATAGTAGTTAAAAAATATTAAAAATACATAGGCACAATTTTTTTTATAAGCATTTAAAGTTCAAATTTTGACAACATTTATCAAATTTATAATTTATTAATTATTTTATGGTTAAAAATGTATAAACTGTTTAACTTTTATGGCTAAGGATTGAAAATTTAAAACAAGGCTCCACGTAAATATAAATTACTTTATTCACAATAATATCATCAAATATAGGTACTTGGTAATATCATAGGCTGACTGACGGTTTTCGCTCAGAATCGTTTTTCTCATACAATGATATTATATCATTGAATTCAAATTTAACACCATCCATTACAGTGACCCACCTGTAACCTACTGTACAGCAGAGCGACATCCATTTATCCACCTTTTTTTGTTTGTATATCAATTGGTTTGTTAGGGTATTTTGTTAATTCTTTATTTCTTTTTGTATGATTTTCGATCAAAGTGATTTGTATTTTGTTTATTTTAATCGTTGTGTTTTTACCATCGTTTATCGTATTTTTAAGTTTT
This sequence comes from Metopolophium dirhodum, assembly GCF_019925205.1. NCBI lineage: Eukaryota > Metazoa > Arthropoda > Insecta > Hemiptera > Aphididae > Metopolophium > Metopolophium dirhodum. The sequence continues at coordinate 18,504,232 of NC_083563.1, read as the reverse complement.
ATATTGTGTATCTATGAAGCGAGTGTCTGTATTTCTTGTATGTAAATTTTATTATATTGTTGGGTATACAATCCACGATTCCCATCGTCGAGGACGTTTTCTCCTGGTTTGAATATAGGACATATATTATTGGATTGATTTTTAGGTTGTACCATATGTGTTTTATTTTTGTTTCACTTTTATTATTATCATTAAAAAATGTATGAATATTATTTATTATGTTAATGCGTACTTTTGATTTCCAATTGTGTGTTATTTTTTGTTCATCTTTATAGTATATATGTATTTTAATGTTAGTATTTTGAAATTTGGTGTATATTAATTGTCTTATTATAGACCAATTTAATTGTCTATTCGTGAAACTAAGGTGCAGGGTATTGCAATTTTTGAAATATTTAGTTTTGTAGCTTCAAGTTTTAGATTGTGAATTGAAGATTTTAGATCCTTAGATATATTTGGGCTTGTGATAGTGTAAATTTTTTGTTATTAAGTGAAATATAGTTTTATAGTTATTGATTATAGGTATTGTGTCCCCCACATTTATTTCTTGTAATGAAAGTTGTGGTTTAGTATCACTGTATACTTTGGCTAGTAAATTTGTTATCCCCTTATTCATTTTGAGATCTGCAGATATACAGTGTGCTATAGCGAAGTTATCTAGGCAATTAAATATGCTACCTTTTAATTCTATAATATTGTTGGTATTATCTATACTATTGAGGGCGTTTATATTGTTCATTTTGAATTGGATATTTATATTATTATTTAAAATAATGTTGCTGTTTTTGAAATCGATCAGGGCTATTTTTGATCAAAAAGTCATTTCCAAGTAAGATTGCACTGCTTAATTTTTTTACTACGTGAGCGTCAATATTGAAGTAGTTATTGTCGATTTTGATTTTAATTTTGGTTATACCTACCTACCACGCGTAGTAGTTCATTATCTGGTCCTGATAGCTGTAGTGTAATTGTCGTTGTTAATGGTTTTATTTGATGCGACCGATTTCTACAAGCGACAGTCTGGCCGTTGTTTATTATTCTGTAAAATTTTAGTTTATTATAATGGTGTGTGAGCATATTATCATTACATACATTAGTTGGTAT